>NC_047513.1:21987734-22142970 GCF_902827115.2 Pseudochaenichthys georgianus | reverse complement strand
TGTACGATGTGAGGGTCTAAGGATAGAGGGTGTCATTTTTCTCATACTGATATTCTGAACAATCAGTGTTGTTGTATTTGCTGTAAAGTGTCTCTACTGTAGGCTATTTTTATTATATGTACAGCACTTTGGCTCGACCAAAAATCGTTTATAAATGTGCTATATAAATAAACTTGATTTGAAACATATTTGTAAAGTGGGGGAAACAGAATTTCGACCTGTCCCCCCTGTCCCATGTGGAATTATGCGGAGAACCTTGCTCTAATGGGTCCGACTAGAATGACAAATATCGTTAGTTCGGCCTATTCCGTCAGCCAAGAAATCGTTGAATTTTCAGGGGGGCCACAGGGTGGTCCAAAGTCAGCCAGAACCGTCCCTGCTCCGGAGGATTTATCGGAGAACCGGGAGAGTTTAGCGGCCTCAGGAGACACCAGACTTAGGGCCATTGATGCTCATTTTGTGTCACTTCCATTAAGAAACACACACATTATTCTTCTGAATAATCGCACCAACAGTGGTCTCCTTCTCACCAAGCTGCTTTCTGCCGATCCCAGCCGTGAGCAGGTCTACGATCTCACCCTGAGGTCCTTAGACAGCTCTTTTGTTTCGCCGATTGTGGAGAGGATGGAATCTGATTGATTGATTCTGTGGACAGGTGTCTTTTATACAGGTAACAAGTTGATATTAGGAGTACTTGTAACCTGTTATGCCCAAAGACCCCTTCGGCAGGTTTTTTTTTTCTTCTTCACGACACTGTCTCAGGGCATCTTAATATTTAAAAACCTATTAATGTGGATTAACGGGAGAATCTCAGCTAACTGACGATACAAACCATTTTTACCAAAACAAAACACAAGTCTCATAAGAAGCATCTAAATGACCCCTGAGCGAAAAATGCTAACGTACTTTGGCACAGAACTCAAGATAAAGATACCCTTATTACTTATCATAGCTGCACATACAAGATATCCGAATAAAGCTGAGGTTTCACAGATTATTTAGGTATATAGTATCACCACTGAGCGATCCGAACTCGCGACAGGGGAAGCAAACACAGACATCACAACACGTACCTTTACGGAGCTTTTACGGGAGATCGTCTCACCGTAGCTGTCAATCTGATCAAAAGACGTGTTCAATGGCATTAAAACGAGAAAAAACGCGGCTGAATCGGTTGATCCATAGATTAATAATGTATCTGTGGCTTTGAAGCAATTGTTTATAATCCATAATTCCATTTGGTATGTAAAAATCGGAGAGTAAAAGTTAGCTACTAATGGTAGCCCACCAGAGTTATCGCAGCTTCCGGTTTTGGCTATGTGTCACTCTCTATCCTTTTTTGGTAATGGTGTGTGTGTGTGTGTGGGGAGTTCTCGATTCCATTGGCTCTGATGGTTAGAAAGAGATGTCAATCATCAAAATCGACCGAGGGGGCCAGAGATATGAAAATGCACCCAAATGACCCCATAAGTGGGTTTCGTTGGCTAAATCTCTCTAAAAATGTCAAATGATACTTGTTTTGCATCAATCTTGATACAGGGTACTTATTATATGTTGTAGTTTGGGATTCCTAAGCTTTTAGTCTACCATCCCATCATCAAGGGTGGTTTTCACTATAAGTAATGTGTTTTATTTGGACGGACACAATCATTTTATTTGTATTACTGTGTTCAATCTGAATCTACATTAAAATAAAAACATCTATATTGATTCTGAAACTTTTACATCCAACTCAAAGGTGTAACCTTGCTTGAGAAAAAATGATTATTAATGTAGCCTTTTTAGAAGGGAAGATATGGTCATTTGTTCTGGGAATGTCATTTTCGAGCCTGAGACCTGGAAAACAGGCTCGGGGCTTACAGGATAATTACTTATTTAACATATTACATTGCATTTAGCTGACGCTTTTATCCAAAGCGACTTACAATAAGTACATTCGACAGGAAGACACAACCTTGAAGAAAACAGAATCATATAACTACATCAGGTTTCATAGAGCCAAACATTTCAAGTGCTACTCAACTGGCTTTAGATAAGCCAGTCCTTTATTAGTATATAAGTGCTCTGTTAGCAGTTCTTGTTAGTAATTCTATCGCTCGAGGTGGAGTCGAAAGAGATGAGTTTTCAGTCTGCGCCGGAAGATGTGCAGGCTTTCTGCTGTCCTGATGTCAATGGGGAGCTCATACCAACATTTTGGAGCCAGGATAGCAAACCCACGTGTTTTGCTGATGGGAACTTGGGTCCCCCTCACAGCGAGGGTGCAGCGAGTCGTTTGGCTGATGCAGAGTGTAGTGCACGCACTGGGGTGTAACGGTTTAACCATGTCCTGGATGTAGGAAGGGCCAGATCCATTCGCAGCAATGGTACGCAAGTACCATTGTCTTGAAGTGGATTCTAGCAGTTACCGGAAGTCAGTGAAGGGAGCGGAGGAGCGGCGTGGTGTGGGGAAAATTTAGGAAGGTTGAAGACCAGACGAGCAGCTGCAGAGGTCGGATGGCACATGCAAGTAGACCAGCCAGGAGGGAGTTGCAGTAGTCTAGGCGTGAGATGACGAGAGTCTGGACCAGAAGCTGCGTCGCTTTCTGGGTCAGCTGGGGACGCGTCCTCCTGATGTTGTAAAGCGTGTATCTGCAGCAACGGGTTGTAGCAGCGATGTTTGCAGTGAAGGACAGGTTGTTATCTAGGATCACAACCAGATTCCTTGCAGTCTGAGTCGGGGAAACAACAAAGGTGCCGATGTTGCAAACCATTCAATTCATGGGGAACATCCGCGTGGGAGCAACTTTGGGTCAAACTTTGTAATGTGATTAAATTGCGTTACAATATTTTAAGTGTGCCCCTCCTCCTCGGTTTAAAGAGTGTTTGGAATGATTGACAGTTGAAGTTTGTTTAGTGCGATAAACATATTTATTGCTGTGTATACAAAGGGCAATATATATTAAACTTTGGCGATTAGACTCCATCGTGCTGTGATAGATTTAGGGGGACGAGAATCCGACTAGGAAAGGTGAAAGTCTTCATGAAAGACCCTGCACTTCATGAAAGAACTTGCACTGAGCTTCATCGAGTGAAAGCAAACCCAAGATTAACATTTGTAATGAGCTGTACCCACTTGGCATTTTACCTAGCTATATTTGCAGTGTCCATTTTCTTAACTTCTTCTTAGTTGTGAGAGGGGTCATTTTTAAATGACTGTCGATACATTTTGTCCCAATTGAAAGGGCTGTTGTGAAGTTTTTGACCTCTTTGTGATGTTGAGTTGTCTATGTGTGGATCTCCTGCAGAAATACGATACGATAATACGATAATACTTTAATGGTCAGATCAAATTTGACTTGCATCACAGCAGTTCCATGTTTAACATCAATATAGACAAATATCAAGACACAATCACTCTGAGGAGTTAAAATGTGATGAGATGTAGATAACATCCATTGGGTGATATTTATTTGTGTATCCCACATAAGCTTTATATATATATATATATATATATAATGTACATCATCATATACTGTACCAATCTTCTCTAAAGTATAGTAATGCTGTAGATACCCTTGATGAAAACATGAGCGATTTTATATGTTAAATGGTTACATTTCAATTGTATTATGTCGATGTTGGAAAATGTAAAGTCTGTATTCGTAGAGTTTGTCTTATTTGCTTTAAAATGACAAATTAACTTATTTTTTGTTATTACATGAGTGTATTTTGTATTCTCTTTTGTTTGGTTGGAGGACAGGGTGATTATTCAAATTTTATTTTGAACTAAAATGTTGGTTAAACGATTACGATACCAAAGATTTCAGAAAATAAAATGATTATTGTGCTGCATTCAACCTGTCACACATCATCATCACATTTACCTGCAGTTGTGTTTTCGTCCTAGCAGGAGGGATTGTAAACCTGATGCCGCTTCTCTACTCACGAATCTCTCACAACAGAACTCAGATAAATCTCCTTTTCCTCTTAGTGTAGTAAATACACACTTTGAATTCATTGCTTGCTATTTCATTTAAACATGAGTTCTTAGCAGCAGTTTGGTCCGCATGCTGGTTGGTTCCGTCTCAGCCGCCGGCTGCTCAGAGTTTGGTTTGGATCAGCTGGTTAGGACTCTGCTCTCTCTTATTCACATGCTCCAGTTTTGATTTGACAGGCCTAATATCTCTGAATAATGCATTTGAAAGCATAGATTTATTTATACTTATCATTTTGTATCTGATAATCGTAATAAAAACAGGAACAACGTATCTATTGTTGTCAAATGTTTTTAAAATTTATGTTTTTTTGTGTTAGATAAAGAAATTCTAGAATGTTTTAGGGAAAAGTTAAGAATTGGACCCCCTGCATATTTCGATGATTATCAGTAAACATTGTGAATAAAAAAAGTTTGGGCTAATTTTGATATTGCCCTATACCTGTTCTATAATATGCACTTAAAATACAAACATTTAAGCAAGCACTTTCCTAATTAACAAGAAAAACAAGGTGACACAATTGCCGATTGCTGAATAAAGAAAAATAAATGGATAAGGGCAGGGAACACTAACACTATCGCACAGATAGTGTTCTAAATATATTTTGATGATTATCAGTAAACATTGTGAATAAAAAAAAGTTTGGGCTAATTTTGATATTGCCCTATACCTGTTCTATAATATGCACTTAAAATACAAACATTTAAGCAAGCACTTTCCTAATTAACAAGAAAAACAAGGTGACACAATTGCCGATTGCTGAATAAAGAAAAAATAAATGGATAAGGGCAGGGAACACTAACACTATCTCATAGATAGTGTTCTAAATCTGCCTACCTTCCTTGCACTTTTGTGTATAAAAGCTGAAAAAAGTAGATTATGAAGTACTTTGTTTTTAGTAGATGTCGTTAACCCCCTGAGGCAGTCCAAAAACTAAGAATCTGTCTCTTAACCACCATCCCCCGAGAGCCATAACATATTTCAACTCCCTACAGCAGCTGAGGTGTGAACTCCCGTACAGAATGTCAGTCACTGTGTAACACTTTTTTAGTTTTGGTCGATGTGAGTGCTCGTATATCTTGAAATCGTTTTAAAAATGTTGCCAGTTTTTGAATGATTTTAATAGTTTGTTTTACTTTGCATATTTCTGCAGGTCTCCCTTGAAAAAGAGATCTATGATCTCAATGGGACCAATCTGGTTAAATAAAGGTTTTATATTGACTGGCTAATGTGCCATTTTATTTGTGTTTTTTTACCTGTTAAATAAAGAATATATATATATATATATATATATATATATATATTAGTGACACTCTGCAGATTTGTGTGCAATTCACATGGAGGTTGAGGCATTTTTCCAAAAATATAATGGAAAAAAAAGCGAGAAAGACAAAAACAAAATACGTTGAAAAGTGGATGAGTATGTCTGTCTCTCGGGGGTTGGTTTGTTAAGAGTCACAGTCTTAAAGAAAATCTGCTCAGAAAAAGTACTTTACTTTCTACCAGTTGTAGAATTGTCATACATAAAAAACACTATCATAGGTCTAGGAGTGTTTTTAGCTGTAAAATACCTCCACATTTTAGTTTTCAGCGTACGGTTAAATCTTTCTACCATACATGGCTATATGTCAATGGCGGTTATATATAATGTTGTATACCGTTTTTCTTCAACAAGTTTTGAAAAACTTTAAAGAATTCTTTCCCCGCAGCTGTTAGTGACTTTTTAGGGATCTCGCTGTGTGTTAAAACTATATCAAAAGCTTTTTGGTAACCTTACCCTTCTTTTTCTTTAATGTTTGAGCACAGGTTTTTCTATATACATTTACGACTGTTAATAAATAATTAAAACCATCATTATATTCGGACAGCGACTGTATATCACAGAGATCTGCTTGAAATTGTTGCAGCGGTCTGAGTACGAAAACTCTGTTTTCTTACAAAATGCACCAGTGTCGACTTGTACAAATGTATATGGTTTATCCTCTGATAAATATTCTCTGACTTTCTATATATATTTAAGTATATTACCTACCTACCTACCTCTGTTTACAACATGTTTGTCTCCATAGGGGGTTTATGTCTTCTCCATAGGGGGTTTGTGGTTTTCCCCCACCCTTATCCTTTAGCAAAAAGGCTGACTTTTTAAAATATCTGTTTTTTATATGCTTTACTTTGATTTGGAGCACCCAACGGATGGCTGTAAGTTGTCACCGGTGTCTCGCTGATTAAATTCATATCAAGACGTCTCTTGGCCATTTTCTCTCGACTTGAAAAATATTTAAGAGTGACTAAAGACGATGGCTTTTTATTTAGACAGAGGGAGAGGGTGAGGGGGAAAGTGTGTGTGTGTGTGTGTGTGTGTGTGTGTGTGTGTGTGTGTGTGTGTGTGTGTGTGTGTGTGTGTGTGTGTGTGTGTGTGTGTGTGTGTGTGTGTGTGTGTGTGTGTGTGTGTGTGTGTGTGTGTGTGTGTGTGTGTGTGTGTGTGTGTGTGTGTGTGTGTGTGTGTGTGTGTGTGTGTTCCCCCTCCTCCACCATATGTTCTCTCCCCTCATGTCCTGTCATGTCCTGTTTGCAAAAACAGAGAGGTTTAAATATATGTTTTAAAGATGCCTTACTTTTGGGATTAATTTCATGTTATTTGCAAGTATTTGTAAATTACATTCGATACTGTATACAGGATTAACCACACAGGAAGTGGTAAGGAGGCGGGACATATATCCTAGACATATTAATTGATTGAAAACAACGGCATTTTATTTTTCTCATTTTTTTAATTTAAATTTATTTTTTATTTTTATTTTGAAAACCGGAAGCGGGGGCGGGACATCCGCCGGAAGCGGGGGCGGGACATCCGCCGGAAGCGGGGGCGGGACATCCGGTCGAACGAGGCGGGACTTCCGGTCGAACGAGGCGGGACTTCCGGTTTCAAAATAAAAATAAAAAGGCGGGACTTCCGGTCAAATAAGGCGGAACTTCCGGTCGAAAAGGGGCGGGGCGACCTGTCACTTTTTCTGCATACTAATGAGATTGAAGTGGCATTTGTACCACTACTGTAGATGTATGGGATGTTTTCAAACGGATATTAAGCAAAAACATTCACATGGCATACGCATACCTGGAGAAAGACATTTTTCTGGAGAGCTTTGTGGAAGGGTGCGCTCTAGTGGGTGTTATGGACGATGACAGCCTGGTGTTTGAGTATGATGGGGTTGGCTAGCATGTGTGGTGGGAGTATGGTGTGGAGTGGCTTGATAAACATAAAGTGTGGCTTATGCAAAAATGATTACCTTATTATTATTATTAATTAATTGTGTTTGTTTTTTTGTGGGTTTTTTGTTGTTTTGTTAATTTTTGTTTTGTTTCTCATATTGTGGTTTTGTATCATTATTTACTGTGATTGGACTATCAAATTAAGTTCAATGGGGTTTTTGGTAGTCTATCCCGGGCAATTGCATTTTGCTTGTTTCTCTTATTTGTCATGTCTTGCATGATTATTGTTTAAAATGTATGGCCACAGTTACGGTATGTAAAGACAAGGTATCGCAATAAAATGTAAATGATGAATTTTCTCATAAAAAGTTTAAAAAAAAACTTCTGCGGTGAGTGTTCTGTTCAGTCTTTGTTAAATCGTTGAGCCTTGAAATAAAGGAGTTATTTTTGTCACTTGAATCTGCATTTGGGTCCTGCTTCCACACACATCGTAACAGAACGAACCGACCAGAGATATGGGCCCAGCAGATCCTTTTGAGCAAGAACTATTGGATTATACCTTCTCTTTGACTAACTGCGCTCATCGATGGATAGGAGCGGTCAGGGTTCAGCAGCGAGATGCTGCTCTGGCAGATGCATTCCACCTTACGAGTCAAGATGTGGTTAAATTCTTACCTGCCTGGCTTTTGGATTACCTCACAATTTGTTTTCCCGATCCTGATAGACCCAGGTCTCCCAATTCCCTTTTTGATACCACACGTATCAGTGTGGTCCGTTTGGCGTCAGCCCCTGCTTCTCACCCAGTGTTTGCTACAGTCCAGGTCCAACCCTATGTCCTGTACCGTTGGAGATTCCGCTGGGGGTCCTGCCAACCCTTTGTCCTGTCCCATTGGGGGTCCCGCCGTCTACTCTCCTGCCGGGGGTCCTGCCAACCCTATGTCCTGTCCCGTTGGGGGTCCCGCCGACTACTCTCCTGCCGGGGTCCTGCCAACCCCATGTCCTGTCTCGTTGGGGGTCCCGCCGACTACTCTCCTGCCGGGGGTCCTGCCAACCCTGTGTCCTATCCCGTTGGAGGCCCCGCCGACTACTCTTCTGCCGGGGGTCCTGCCAATCCCTTGTCCTTTTCCGTTGGAGGCCCCGCCGACTACTCTTCTGCCGGGGGTCCTGCCAATCCCTTGTCCTTTTCCGTTGGAGGTCCCGCCAACTACTCTCCTGCCGGGGGTCCTGCCAACCCCATGTCCTGTCCCGTTGGAGGTCCCGCCGACTACTTTCCTGCCGGGGGTCCTGCCAACCCTGTGTCCTGTCCTGTTGGGGGTCCCGCCGACTACTCTCCTGCCGGGGGTCCTGCCAACCCTGTGTCCTGTCCCGTTGGAGGTCCCGCCGACTACTCTTCTAACGGGGGTCCTGCCAACTCTATGTCCCGTGCCTTTGGAGGTTCCGCTGGGGATCCTGCCAGCTCTATGTCCAGTCCAGTTGGAGGCCCCGCCATCACCTGTCCTACCGGGGGTACTGCCAACCCCTTGTCCAGTTCCGTTGGAGGCCCCGCCATCCTCTGTCTCGCCGGGAGTGCTGCCAACTCCTGGTCCTCTTCCATGGGGGATCCTGCTGAGGCCTTTCGCTCCGGTTCCTGTTCGGCCGACACCGGGCTCTGCTCGGCCTCTGGAGCTGTCTGATCTTCGCCCTTGAGCCCGGCCCCCTGTGAGCTGCATTCTTCGCCCTCGAGCCCGGCCCCCTGAGGGCCACGGCCTTCGCCCTCGAGCCTGGCCCCCTCGAGCGAGCCTGGCCCCCTCGAGCGAGCCTGGCCCCCTCGAGCGAGCCTGGCCCCCTCGAGCCTGGCCCCCTCGAGCCTGGCCCCCTGACTTTCCCGGCCGGGGCCCTCGCCCTCATGCTCGGCCCCCTGACTTTTCCGGCCGCGGTCCTCGCCCTCATGCTCGGCCCCCTGAGCCCCCTGCGGTGGCCTTCGCCTCTCCATAACCCCCACCTTGGACTCTGTCTTGCCCCCGGGCCGTCCGCCCGCCCGAATCCCCCTTCTCGGCTTCTGCCTTGCCCCCGGGCCGTCCGCCCAAGATCCCTTCCTGGTCCTCTGCTGTGCCCCTGGGCGGTCAGCTCAGTCCCGTCCTCCTGACCCCCTCCACCCACCCTGGTGGCTTAGTGATGCGCAGCGTTGCGTTCACAATACCCTACATTAAAAAATGTAGGGTATGATGTATGATTTTCACTGCGTCAGTGGGAGCTCGGCTCCCTCATAACTCGAACCCTGCATACATACACATACATAGGCTACATACATACTGTACATACATACATACATACATGTACACATATATCAAGGGATGTTACACGGGCATGTGTGGTGGACAGGGGAGTAATAATATCAGAATTATAGGTAGATAAAGGGGGAATCCCTACAGCAACACCATATCAGGGGGAAGACGGTCTACATAACTGATCAGTGGCACTGGCCTCCAATGAGCGTCAAACTTATCTGAAGAACCCCGGAGAGTAAACTTAATTTTTTCCAACTTTAGGAGAGACATAGTATCACCCAGCCACATTTTAAAAGAGGGAGGTAAAGGAGATTTCCACAAAAGAAGGATTTTCCTACGAGATATCAAGGAGGTAAAGGCAATGACATTGGTTTGAGATTTTGTTATGTTGATTTCATCTGGGGGCCTACCGAAACAACACATCCTCACTCCCAGGTCGGCCTATGTTGACGTTATGTCAAGTCCCCTGCCGGCTTTTTCCAACGCAAGGGGGGGGGCCTTAGCGTCCATTTTCAACGCAAAGGGGGGGGCCTTAACGTCCATTTTCAACGCAAGGGGGGGGCCCTTAGCGTCCATTTTCAGCTTTCCGGGATGTCCATGTGCTTCTATGGACGCTCATGGAAGCACGGCATTCGTTTGTGTCAACTGCCCTTAAAGGCAATGAAGACACTACACTACCCAGAATCCCCAGCTATCGTTTGGACACCATGTGCTCTGTTTGACAAACCCCGTGATAGTCCTCAAGCTCTGTGATTGGAGAGTGTGCTCCGAGGGTTACCGAGCCTCGAACAGCACTTGAAATGGGATGGAACCACGGCAGACTGTTCAAAACTGGATTTGAACGGGTCCACTGGCAACATGTAACATTACATTACATTAATTGATAAGCCTGAAACATGCACTTGTCAAGGTTCAGAGGCACATTTTGCAAATATGGCAGTAGCCATCGATCAGCTTAAGATAAGATATACTTTATTGATCCCAAGTTGGAACATTTGCGTTACATCAGCATGTGTAACAGTTAAATATGCAGTGGTGTTTATTTGAAAATAATTTAGTATAATCACACAAATTCTGTGTTTTATATTTAACAATTCTGTGTTCTTTATTTATTGATTGTTCAATACCTGACAAGGCCGGAGATGAAATATCTGCATACATCATAAGAGTATAATACATTATGTATAATATCAGTTAAAATAAGTGCTTCAACATAGTTAACATTGCTGGAGGTATGCACACATATTGATAGATGTCTTGTAATGCACTGTTGAGGAACCTGCGACCCAAGTTTTTCATTCAATGCAGAACTACACCATAGTTGTGTTAGGCCTATATGATATGTCAATAAACCTTAGAACATCTTGAAATCTTGAACGGGATGTGCAAAATAGTCATTATATACAGTCTTTAATTAACTATTAGTAGAGAATAACGAGTAATGAATATACTTTATAGGGATCCTATTAATATCTAATAATAAAAATAATGAAATTCAATAACATGCTTTAACCACCAGGTGTCTCTTTATATCATCTGTGCACCTTTATGGTGTAAATACAGCCTATCTACCAATTGGATCAAATATAAAAGTGAGCCGAATTAGTGTTGATACGGCAAGGAGACGTATTGTGTGAAAAGAAATGTAAGATGTTGTTTAATGGCTGATATATTTATGATCCACGTCACGTTTTCAGTTCCTCATGTTTGTCTTCTCATCAGGGCTATAAATACAGAACTACGGCAGATATGTAATATTTAATGCAGCCGAACCGTGTACTACAATGCCGTTATGTGATGACTTTCAAAGAGAAAAGCAAGCACACTCGGAATAAGGTATTATTTTATTTTTTTAAAATGTTTTCGGTCTGTTTCCGGTATTTGTTAATGACGATGTGCTGTGAGATGTGAGACTGGAATTGCACAAGGGGAAATAACGTATCTTTAGATGCGGATTTTGTTAAACTAATATGTTTGCGCTGTGGACCAACACTATACATTGACGGGGAAGGGGGTAGCAATAAAGATAACACCATTAAACAGTTACACAACATAACATAAATAATATCGATAGCAGCGTCCCTAGCAACCACCTTGGTAACAATGAAAACGTTGGACGCAATTTCCTGAAGTAATCTTCGTAATAACTAGCAAACTAAAGATCATGTACATCCACTGCACACATAATCTGAAATAACAACTCATATTTCTCGCATCAAATGACATCAAAACGCATTTTAATGGCCAAACTAACTTTAAAATAGGCATTTTACACCCAGAATAAAACGAAGTTCGGCCATGTTTTCTTTTTCTGCAGGGAGAAATGATAGCTGGGGATTCTGGGTAGTGTAGTGTCTTCTGCCATCCTTTACTCCGAAAAAAGATTAGTTTCTCCGAATCGAAGGGGAAAAATACAAAAGCATTGCACACAATTTAAACCAATCAATGTTGTGTAATTAACAAGGATAATCTGGTGTTTTTTAGTCGATGAGTAGTGCAGATATCACTGTAAAATCAATCGTCAGTAAGGGGAATATTTACTTCCGGGTGTACAATTCTCCGCTATCCAATGGACGCTCACATTGCCTTTAAGGGCAGTCGACACAAACGAATGCCGTGCTTCCATGAGCGTCCATAGAAGCACATGGACATCCCGGAAAGCTGAAAATGGACGCTAAGGCCCCCCCCCTTGCGTTGAAAATGGACGCTAAGGCCCCCCCCCCTTGCGTTGAAAATGGACGCTAAGGCCCCCCCCCTTGCGTTGGAAAAAGCCGGCAGGGGACTTGACATAACGTCAATATAGGCCGACCTGGGAGTGAGGATGTGTTGACCGAAAATAGCTACATGAGGGGATGCATGAGATTTTTAGACCTACAATTTCAGAGATACATTCGAAGAAAGATTGCCAGAAGCTAGATAATTTAGGGCACAACCAACATGTGAGTCAGGTCGCAGGGGGCCTGGGAACATCTACTGTAACTTCAGTGAAAATGCGCCAAACAGCCCAAAACTTCACAGGTTTGGTAACGATGCAGCCATCAACATATCTAAGCATATTATGGGGTGTCATCAAATACCGTTGCCATGGAGACAGATCATTCGCCATCAAGTTAGTTCAAAAGTTTGCAGTTCAAATATTCTGCTGCTTTTACAAGCCTTTTTACTTTATTTTCTTCTCTCATCACACATTCAAGCCCCCTGTGTTCATGTATCATTTAAATCAAAATTATTCACTTTCTTCTTACACATTACATTTCAGCATAGCAGTTTAGCGGCAGCTTTTCCGCATAAAGCATTCCCACTAGCAATTTCTTCAGGAATTGCATTCTCTAGTTATTTATAAAATCTCAGTATTCACTCCATTCACTCTGGTGTTCAACTTCATTTATTACCCATCCTTCAAGAACCTGGAATACTGGCCCAGTTTTCACACACCTAACAGACTGGTTACAATTTGTTGGTGCAAGTTTATGTTACGTGAAGATTACTATTAGCCTACCTTCAAACGTTTAAGTCCCGCCTGAAGACCTACCTCTTTTTCCTCGTCCCTCCCAGTTTGAGCTATGTTTTATCGATTGTTATGCTTTTATTTGTCTGTCCATATCCCTTATGTGCCTTTTTATCTATTATGTGTGCCTTTTATCTCTTATTGTAATATTATATTTTATTATAATGTTATGTCTGCTGTGAAGCACTTCGGTAAAACCCTCTGTTTTTAATATGTGCTATAAAGTGGATTGGATTGATTGGATTGGATTACTACTACTGCTATTAAGTGGCAACAAAACATAAAGTACTTTTTAAAGCTTCAAACCACAAACATGCTTTCTTCTCTTCGTGCAGTTGATGAACTTCTGAACATCTAAAATGAAACAATATATTATGATTGATAGTAATTTAATAAATTAAGTTGCAATAGTGGCAGTAGTGTGGGGGGTGGGGAAGACATTGATACTAAATGTAAATGATTATTTATATAATGATTATATAATAAAGGTATAAATGTAATGTGATTAATGTCTTTATGATCAGATATGTGAAAAGCATCTATCCTCCTGAGACCCAGAAAGAAAAAGGTTTAAAATGACCTTTTTTTTTTTTTTCGATCACACAAGTCTTTAGGCTGGTATTAAAAATAATGACTAACACAAACTAAACTAATATATTTTAATTTTTGTTTTATTGTGTGTCCTCTGTAGAGGACATTAGGTGTTAGTTATGCGAAGCATAGTATACAAACAATATTAACATACAATTACATTTAGACAACATTAGGAGCACAACAACTCAATGCAACAAATACTGAGCCCTCATTTGTACTCCATTCTTTTTTTGAGATACATCTGACACTCGAGACACTTGATGTATGTTTTCCCACTGCATCCGTCTGCCATGAATCCTACAGAAACCTACGTGTTAGTTTTGGCCCATAGTGGACGACAGGCCTTTTTTCTGTAACTGTCTCCTTGCTAAGTCAATGCCTCCTCCTCTGAGTTGTCAGCCTCTTCCACTTCCTCAATCACTGCATGTGGATCCTCATCATCTGACAGTTCTATGTCTGAGTCTCCCTCAATGATTCTGTTCAGAATTCTCTCTGCCTTGGTTAGTGAGCTGCCTCCATTTGTGTTGTGTAAAATGGGGGAAATAAAAGGTTAGTAAACCCCCATGTCCTTCTCAGAGGACATTGATATACATTTTTTTAGTTTTAGGTCAAATAATTATTACACTGCTCTGAAAACTCTACACTAACACTAACTCCTAAGATGTTCCCTTACTATAATTAATTAAAAATATTGAACTCACAACACTGGTATTTACAAAATTACAAACTTACCATTTCTCTTTCTATAAATAGTGCTTGTGTTGATGGACGCCATTTTTAAATACAATGAATTTATCTTTTTCAAAGCCACACCCCCACATATGTCATATTTTTTAAAAGCCCAGGATTATTATTCAAGCTAAAATTAAATAAATAAATAAATGCATAAATAATTAATTAAATAAATACATATATATATATATATATATATATAATATGCCTATGAAATTAATTCTGAAATAAATAAATGAGGCAATAAATATGTATACATATACATTTAAATACACATTTATTTATTTCAGGGGACTTTTATTTCATAACGACACGTTTATTTATTTCAGGGGACTTGTATTTCATAACGACACGTTTATTTATTTCAGGGGACTTGTATTTCATAATGGCACATTTCCATTCCTTATATGCAAATGAACGGGGTGTGGTTAGCTCACAGATCCAGACCAAAGCAACAGCACCACAACACTGACTCAATAGCTCTTGTTTCACACTCCAGTTAAGTGGTTTGCAAACTGCCAATAAACCAAACTGGTTCCGTTTCAAGAACCGTTCTTGTGCTTTTCTGGACGACGCTGAAGTTGGCTTCTGATTCAGAGCATCCGATTCTGCAGTTAAGGGGAAAGTTAAGGGATATTTAATTTACAGCGCTGAGCGAACAATCCTCCGTGTTTGAACCTCTTAAATCGCTGCATAGCCGATTTATTTGGACTGGATTATCCCAGAGAATCTAAAGATTCTTTATAACACAGTTTGAGATTTGTGAAACCTTTTATTCTATTTGTGAAAATACAAACGCAGGTGGAAGGCTGAGGTTGCTGCAGCAGGCCAAGATCAGAATCAGAGAGTGAACCTCCCAGCTGGGCAAGCCTTTATGCCTTCTTGTATTTTCAAAAATAGAATAAAGGTTTCACAAATCTCAAACTGTTTTATAAAGAATCTTTAGACTCTGTGGGATAATCCAGTCCAGATTTGATGAGTCTAGGTCTAGTGGTTTCAGATCAGGACCTGGTCCACATTTGTGGAATCAGCTTCCAGTTTGTGTTAGCTATTTGTTTTTTAAGAGTGCGCTTAAGACCTTCCTTTTTGATAAAGCTTATAGTTAGGGCTGATTAGATTGAGCCCTTAGTTTTTCTGATACAGGCTTAGTTTGTCGGGAGACACCTTACTTCTTCCTTCTCTCTGTCTGTACCTGTGTACTCTCATGTTCCGAATAACCCCAAATTTCTTTTTGGTGTCTATATACGCCGGAATCCGGAGTCATGGCTGATCCTGTTGCTGTGGTCCTGAGTCCTGGATCGCGAGCCCTGGATCTTGAGTCGTGGCTGTGCCTGTTGCTGTGGTCCTGGATCATGAGTCCTGGATGGATATCCTCGTGGATTCATCTTCCTATTATACACACATGCATTTCCAAACATTTGGACTATATGTTGTAAATGTATTATCTTTTCGATTTACACACGGCATCTATTGCACGTCTGTCTTGGGAGAGGGATCCCTCCTCTGTTGCTCTCCCTGAGGTTTCTCCCATTTTTATCCTTTAAACTGTGGGGTTTTTCCTTTTTTTTATGTTTTTCCTTGTACGATGTGACAGAGGGTGTCGTATTGTCATACTGATATTCTGTACAAACTGTGAAGTCCACTGAGACAAATGTAACATTTGTGATATTGGGCTATATAAATAAACATTGATTGATTGATTGATTGATTGATTGATTGATTGACTGATTGATTGATTGATTGATTGATTGATTGATTGATTGATTGACTGACTGACTGACTGACTTGTTATGCATAAGGGTTAACACAAATGAGACTATGGAGTTTTGAAAAGAAGAAATAACAACTCTTCTAACCAGATGCTGAATTGTAACTTAACTAAATGCTAAACCGCAATAGATAGTTTTGTCATTATCCCATTACTTTCTATAAAGGCTGCAGTGTCACATTGTTCAGAAAAAGTTGCTCAGTCTAGCTTTAAAGGGGAAATCCATTCTCCAAATGTATAAACAAGGCTCAATTTGTGTCCTTGGGATGATGTCAGACCATTGATGCATTTCAGTGAGACAATTTACATTTGTAATGTTTATTAGAAGCAGCATTTAGTTTGAATTTGGCATCTAGGCTCGGGCCTCATCACTCTACAAATGTACATACATTGAGTGATGATTAAATAACAATCCCATGGAGCCTACAGGAGGACGCAGGGCCAGAAGCTGAGGTGGTGGGGCAGGTGCGCAGCAGCGAGGTTGTAAGGTTGTGCAGTTGACAGTCACACACTTTCTGCTTCCCTTTCCATTACAGCATTTAACACCATAGGACAAAGACACTGACTTTTTCCTCTACTGCCCTCAAGTGGCCAAAAAATGAACAACAAATATTTGTACAGATTCAAACCACAAACAGGATTTATTCTTTTCAATGCATTTTGAAAATGGAACCTGAATTGTAGTTTTCTCAAGCATATATAAATGGAAATCATATTATATCTGATGTTATTTGATTAACATTTGTTGGTGCAAGTTTATGTTACGTGAAGATTACTAATACAAAACATAACAAAGTACTTTTTAAAGCTTCAAACCTGCTTTATTCTCAGGAATGCACTTGCAGTTGATGAACTTCTGAACATGGCAAGTGAAACAATATATTATGATTGATAGTAATATATATGTAATACATAATACTAATAAATAATAAATGAAGTTGCAATAGTGGCAGTAGCATGGAGAGGGAAACATTGATACTAAATGTGAATGATTATTTAAATAATGATTATATAATAAAGGTATAGATGTAATGTGATGTTTGACATTAATGTCTTTATGATCAGATATGTGAAAAGCATCTATACAGTAATACTTGGCCTGGTTATGATCTTGATGTAGGAAAGATTATTATACTTGACATGTATATAATTGTTTTGGTGAAAGGTGAGGGGTGACAGTTTGATATGAGTCTTACCCCATTAGATAAAAAAAAATAGTAATACATATATTTAAAGGATTGTTTTCATTAATTTATTTTATTTATTGGTTTATATATTGTTTGTTATTCCTGTTTTTATTAGTTTTTGTTATAATTTTGAATTTAATTATTCATTTTAATTTAATTAACTATAATTGTCATTTCTTTTTAATTATGTATTTTTTCAGTATCTTGTTAATTGTTTTGAAAGCCAATACAACATATAGTTACAAAGAAAAATGCACACTTTTATACACATAAAAACACACACTTATATGTTTTCATTCATTTAAGTTTGAGATCGTATTCAATCGAATTACCTGTGTCAATATATAACATTCATGGAAATGAAGGTTGGTAAAATGACTTCTTTACACACACATAAGTGTACATTCATGTCTTTATTGTGGTCCAAAGCTTAACAGTTTTACAGTGACCTGGTTCAATCAGACATTATGTAACATCACAAGTTATGCGAGATGCACAAACTGAGGAATAAGTATTAGAACATGGGACATCATTCCATTTGTTAGCAGAACCAAAGTTGATTAGGACACAGTTTTCCCTTCGTCGATGGTTGTTTGGCTCTCCTGAACTCCAGGAGAAGAATTTGGCTGCACACCCATCAGAAGACATCCACGTTCCTTCTTTGTGGATGTCACTGAGTCCGATCCAGGCAGATCCCTGAGCAGGGTCAAAGTTTTTGATCAGTGTTTTGACAAAATTATCTTCCTCCTGACTGCGGATAGACACCAGGTTGCCTCCCTGTGAAAGGCAGAGGAGTTCTGCATCAGCCCATGTGAAACGTGTGGCGATGTACTTGTAGCAGCGGCCGCTGAAAATAGACCAGAATAGGGGACAGCTGTTTTGCTGTGGCTCCACGACTAGTTCTTCTGAAGGAGACACAGCACAGAGAGCCAGGCCCAACAGGAAGAGAAAAGCCTGCATGATGATGTCACCGTCTCTGTCTGTTAAGGTTGAACTGAACCGTTGGATAGGATGGAGATTCTGTGACAAGTGACAGGCTGCTTCCTTTTATATGCATCAGAGATGCACTGTTGGCCAAATATTATTGGTCACTGAATTTGGCAAACACTTTCTGTTGTGACTCATATGTTTGTTTAACCGGTACTTTTATATTCCAGCATTGTAGTTTGCTCAAAAATGCACTTGCCCATTTCTGAACCTCTGAACGTGGCACTTATGTCCCCTTAAAAATACATGAACAATATATTAAAAATACATTTAATGAATGAAAAGACGCTCTAAAATGGTATCTCTTTCCGGTCCTTTTGATTCATTATGATCTAAGCTTAGGAGTTGAAATAAGGATGAATACATTTGCAGTTTAAATGTTTGTGTATTCAGTATGTTTGTCTATGGTTGTGTAATGTCGGGTATTCCAGAAAGACAAAGTCCCATCCGCAATTATTTACTGTGCAAAGTACAATCACAAAACATTGGTAAAGTTTCACACAACTACACAGAATATGAACATTACCCAAAAAAGACCACAAGCTCACCTGGAGATGTCACATAAAACCTATGATTTATTCATTTCAGTCAAATGTTGAAGTAGTAAAACACTGCTTTAGAAAAGTCATGTGGCTTCAGCTGTAACAAGGTTGCTGGGACACAAGGAGAGACATATTGCCTTCTGTCTGACTTTTCTTCTCATTTACAACTGAAATCTACATACCAAACATGGGCATATATTTACACAAACAATATTACAGTAGTACAAAGCCTTCAATGTGTCCTTTCTTGAATTGTGAACTTTTTTATTTTAACATGCAAACAAGTTTTAAACATTGCTTTAAAAAAAAAAAAAAAAATACTTCACAGAATGGCCATTAAAACACTAAATACACCTTCCTGTTGGTTTCCTGTCCATTACAGCACCAGAGGAAAGAGAGGAGCGTGATCACAAAACATAACGGGTACATTCGAGCATTCAAACCGTAAACATCTTTTCTTCTCAAAATGCTCTTGTACTTTGCTGAACCTCTGGCACCTGAACGTTTGTCACCTCAAAAATACATAAAACAATAAATAGGTAATATAACACAGTATTTCTGCTCTATGAACACAAAGAAAAGAGGAGTGTTTGTGCATGTGTGCGTCATGTATAGGTTTTTAGTATAAAATGACTACCACAAGGCCTCTCTATGACACTGAATATGAACAGACCCCGGCTCTAATTTATTAGATCTACAGAATCACTGACTTCACAAAATGCATCTTTCAAATGAGACTTTGTAACTCTTTTAAGAGAAGTAAAACACATTGTTGATCTTATAAATACAACGCTTAACAACTAATTGTCCAATTCAACAGTCCGGGTTGTGTTGCTGCTAAAGCCTCATTGTGGCTATTGTTGAAAAACTTTACGTCACTAAATATATATAACAAACAGTCAGTTTGCTGACTCGTGACTCTTCCACATGTGCCACTGTTACAGAGGTTAGTCTTTAGCTAAATGCTAAACTGATGAACAACAGCTTAGCAACTAGCATCATCCCATACCTGCCTGAAGAAAGTGTCTGCAGCAAAAGCTACATAGTCTCACTTTAAAGAGGAAATCCACTCAGAATTTATGAATATTATTCTAATAATCTTGAATAGTTTGAGTAGATGTGTGACTGTGGATATGAACAACTCCTGGAGAGGATCGATCTCAAGACTCAACACACACAACAGGTTAAGAGTCGTCAAACGAGTCTTTGCACAGAAAATGACTAAGCTGCTCAAAACACACACATTATATTTAGTGAGTCTTTACCTTAAATCGTCTCTGATCTTTTTGAACCAAAAGATGTTTTTGGCACGGAAACAGTTGGAAATCCCAGTCCACCGGTTAATTATGATCTGCTCTGGTGTTGAAATGATGATTAACACTAGTGGCAACAACATTTCTACTACTTCTACTATTGCACGTTACCACCCGTGTTTTAAAAGTATCCAAACAATGCGATACATGCATCGCTAACATAACATTTAGGAATCTCGCCTTTGGATGTTTTCTCCTACTCAGCAGAAATGTAGCACTGATGTGACAGGCTAAGCGTTTTACAGACACAGGGCAGGGACAAAATAAACACAAACACTTATTTATAGTTTGCCAGATGATGTTGTGGATCTAAAGCATGTCTCTTTGTACGAGTCATTGTAACTCATTTATCATTTCTAAATGATTCCCTTCATGCTGCTCCTCATTTCTTTTCAGGGTGGTCCCTGTTTTTCACAAGTCGGGGCAATGTAAACAGGAATATATATTTAGGATCTGTTGGTTCAGAGAAGATACATTTTCAGTCCACACTAGTTAGTGGTTGCAAGGCAAAAATAAAGCTGTAAAACTCCTACCAGGCATATTTACTAAATCACACTTGTGCCTTTTTTATTCTTTCCACACCCTGTGTTTTCAGAGTTTACACAAGACTTCTGAATAATGTGGACATTTCAGTCAGTAAGAATAAAAAGTCAAAATCTCCTCATGTGCTTGGCTTATCGCTTGACATAATTTAACATAAGGCTTTAAAAAGAGAAAAATATAGTAGGGCTGTTTGTCCTAATCCAAAACCACCACACAGACCCTGATATCAGTCATCATAATGTCAAAAATCATCTGGAAACATCTGGTCTGCTTTCCATGAACACAGACCAATCGTTTGGGGGCTTAGTTAAGCAAATGACACTGTGGTGAAAACAAAAAAGACACTGATAATAGTGACCATAATAAACCAGGAACTCTGTGCTGCAGGACTTGATGTGACATTTGGCACTGGAAAAAGTCTATAGGTCCATTTGAAATACAATCTAAACAACATCATAGAGAAGAGGGCATGAGGAGCAGTTGGCTTAAAGTCAACCAGGACTTTAAAATGAAAACAAGGAGAACAAAAAATGTCACGATTTCACCAACGGTTTTGGAAGTCGGCCACGTTCATGAGAGCTTCAGTGCTTCCAACGTCAGTCAGTCCCAAAGAAACCTTTTCTCCACATGCCAGACACCGTTCACTCACTGAGGCCGCTCGTGTTTTGTTAAAAGCCAGAGCCTTAGTGTAAAACAGGTAGAAGATGTTCTGTAGGTTTGTTTTAGTGTTGTACTCCTGCTTGTGTTACATAATATCCACACAATAGCAAAAATAAATATGCTCCACATCATACACCTAACAACTAAGGCAAGTATCCTGGATATACGTGCATCACCAGGCAGGTATGCGATATGAGGATGAAATATGAGACCATTAAGGTGGTAGATTGTGGCTAAAAGATTATAAACTTATCTTCATGGTTGGCTTTGTGTCTGATGAAGAGGCCGTCAAGTCCTTGATGACCTCCAGGGGATGGACGCGACTTCAAAGACAGAAATAAAGGAACATTCCACCTGCTAAACAGGCTCATAAATAACCAAAAGCTCACCACAAAAACATATTCAGTCCAATAGATACTGTACAAACTACTTACAGCGTCCTCGTCTCTCTCTGAACTTTGGATACTTGCCAAACTGACAGTGTTTACAACTTAAATCCTTTGACCGTAAATCCTTTATAAACACATTTCACTATGTTATAAAGCCGTTTAAGAACAGTGCAGCTCTATGTCTTCAGAGGTTGTTTTTTTTAGAACATGTGGCACCTTATTGTCCACTTGGCACCACTGCTGGTAGTCTGATCTCGTTGCAGTGTATGCCTGAGTGTTTGGCATTTTGCTGTACAAAGCGTCTTCCAAGCCACACGTTCCCGGTGCTAGCATTCCATCTTGCTGTGTCCGGTGTGTTGTGTTGGTGTCTTTGAAGGTACGTGCGTTTTGTGTGTCTTTAAGCACGCGGCTCTAGCTTGTGGGACAGCTCGAAAAGCGTCTGTTGATTGTCGATAATGTGCAGGTAGTGAACGCTCGCCCTCACGTCTGCACTGTCGACCCCGATAACCTCGTTGCCTAAGAGACACACAAAACACGCACATTCGTCACAATGAAGAGCTTTCTCTCTCTGCTGAAAGAACACACATTTGGTACAAACGCAGACTGTATTATGGCCATATGAAGAGAGAAAAGGACTGTCTGGGAATGGTTGCTTAGAAACTGCATAAGTTGCAGCACACTAACCCAGCAGCAGGTGGCAGTAGATACCTCCCAATGAAGGGATCTAAGCATCAATATTTCATCCAAAGTTAACAGAAGGGGGAGACAATGAGCCTGGAGAGCCTGTCTCACAAGTTGTTGTGTTAGGATTCGTTTGCACAAGCAGAATTCAAACGCACTCACCTGGCTGGTCGCTTTGGCAGTGCCGAATCATTCTCACTGTGTCTGCGATCATGTGCTGTTGGTTCAGGAGAAAAACATGTTTGCATCAGTACAAAACCCCCAGTCATGGTCCAATACTTCAGGGTAGGGTTTTCTGCCTGACAGCACCAACATTAACATTTCAGCAGTTTTTATTCAAAATGAGACGAACGTGCTTCAGCTATTGAATCGTGACCTTATTTTCTTTTAAGTGTTCGAGAGGAAGTAAATGGTTACAAAATAAATATTCCTAGTTGACAAAGATTTATTTTAAAGCAAAGCAACACCATTATATTCCCTCTGCAGCGTGGTTGTCTATCAAGACAGATGACACAGAGGTACTTGGGCAGGTGACTGACTACCAACGACACTCAACAGGGCCACCCTGAACTCAACCCTGAACTTATTATCAAATAATGCCAGCTTGTGGTTATCAAACTAGATCCAGCCTGTTTTTGATGGGTTTTTCCACCACCTGATTGGGACTGCCTGGGGAAATGTGCACGTTAGTTCCCTGCCATCCTTGAGTATGATGGGTGAATTACCAAGTATGTGTTCAATCAATCACCTGTTGATGCATTTCATCTGGTTATGAATGCTGTTACTGGAGGAGAATTTGAAAACTCACTTGTCTTACAGTATATGTGGCATTTGCTGTTTGTGACGCATTAAGATTCAGAAAACTGACCCAACTCACCAGCTTCTCAAAGTTCACCAGGTTGTCATGGAAAGTCTTATTTCCCTCGTGGATAAATGTGATATCTAAGAGCAGAGGAGGTGAATCATTATTAGTGTGTGTGTGTGTGTGTGTGTGTGTGTGTGTGTGTGTGTGTGTGTGTGTGTGTGTGTGTGTGTGTGTGTGTGTGTGTGTGTGTGTGTGTGTGTGTGTGTGTGTGTGTGTGTGTGTGTGTGTGTGTGTGTGTGTGTGTGTGTGTGTGTGTGTAGAGGTTAGAGATGATACCTTTCAGGAGAAGAGGCATGAAAGGGATTTTGGGAGGCTTCATCTTCTTGAAGGCTTCTCTATAGGCTTTGTGGTTCAGAGATGGGTCCTAAAGAAAGGATTGGAAGAGGAGAGGAGAATTAAACATTTGAAAATAAAGTCAAATGCAATTATATTTCCAGCTCTGCATTTAGCTCCATCTATGTTGAGTAAGGCTCACCGTGATGAGCTCCAACTCTGAGAAAATCTTCTTGAACTTCCCTGGACATTTCTAAAAAGGAAGATTTTTGGTCATTGGTTTTGATTTAAAATACAATACTATGTATGGATGAATAAAAAAAACGTAAAAAACACACCTCCCAGGTTTGGTTGAGTCGACTGACCGCTGCTGTGTTAAGCCCCATAATGATGGCAAATGCAGAGTTCAAATTTCTTTGGGCTTTACAACTACAAATACACAGAAGGTATCAAAATGATTAACACCATAGAGCGTTGAAATCTTGATGTTGTCGATAAATGCACTTTTATTTATGTATATGTCTGAGAATGTGTGTGTGTCCGTTCTTACTGAGCTGCGATCTTGATGAACTTCTTGAGCAGCTGTACTCTCTTGTTGAGCGATGCACACATGAGCACCTCGGACATGACCCACTGCTGAACCTCGTTGCAGCGCTGCAGCAGGACGGAGAGCGCCGCCGTGTGGCCGGTACCGGGCACACGGCTCAGGGTGTAGTACGCCAGCTCCTGCTGCAAGTGGAAAGAGGAAACGTGTGAGTGAAAGTCCTCAAGCGTTTTAGAAAAATGCTCTAAAATATGTGGTCCAATTTTCAAACTCCACGGTGACATATTGTTGTTTTTTTCAAGCAAATGCTCATATTAATGAATTGAAATGGTGTAGAGTGCCTGAGGATACAGTATCATCCACAGAACAGTGTTTATTTCAACTTTTTCCAAACAAAAACATTCAGCACGTCCTGACAGCGAAAGAACACTATGTTCTCATGACCTAGTAAGTCTTGAGCATTTGCATCTTTAATGCTTACCGGTATGTTCAAGCAATCTTTGCAATGAGCATGACTTTATTATGAACGATGTGCACACACCGCTTGCATGCGTGTGTGCGCGCGCGTGCGTGCGTGCGTGCGTGTGTGTGAGTATACCTCGTGGATGGATTTGAACAGGCTCCAGTCCAGGTGTGTGAGAGCAGCTGCCACATCCCAGGTGTTAATACCTAAGAGTCGCACCGTCCTCCTGCTTAGCTCAGCACTGTCCGTTAAGGGAGGCTGCACACCACACAAATAAAAAGTTAGGACAAGGTATACACAAAACAACACTACATACACACAGGTGTTGTCTATTCACAGGCAACTCTGAAATCAACATGCTCAATAAGATAACATGTGTGTATGTTACGACAGTTAAATAGGTATTTATCTAATGGCTTGTTGATTACAGACTGTTAAATATATCTTTCCTTAAGAAACAAACATCCAATAAACTGCAGTTTCTGAAAAGCCAAATACTGCAAAAACTGATTCAAAGCATTCACCACTGAAGCTCCGCTGTGAAAAAACGCCATTACAGAAGTACACTTTGCCCTAATAGAGAACTTTCCAATACTGCCGTCACGGTTGGCAACACCAACATTCTCCTTTTCTCTCCTATTGAGTCAGAGTCAATACAATTCACCTTGCCTAAGAGTTTCGCTTGCTTAAAATGCATGACTCGTAGTAACACTGTGAAACATTTTATGTTTGGGATTTAAAATACACACTTTCATGCTGGATTTAGCGAGAAGATGATACAGAGGCTAAGAATAATATCAAATGTAGTAAAATGCCAAATAATTATATATTGAGAGGTTAGCTTTAAACCTACAAGCTGCATCTTTTAGCCTCTATGAATGTTTGTGAAAATATGGAAAGATGGCTGGTTACAGAATGACAGAAAGAAAAAGTAGGACAGAGATTTTACATACCATAATCTCATTGAGATCCCTGCGACAGACCACCAGCTTTCCCTGTGGGGTCAGAGACTCTGAATACACACAGTCACTGGGCTGTAAGACCCTCCGCTCTGCAGAGACAAAGCAACAAGAGGGATGATTATAACCATTCAGAGCCAAGAGGGTCGCAAATCATGCAGTTGCTAAGGGACAAGCTAAACCTATTTTTAAAAAGCAAAGAAAATGGATAATTGATTAAAATATAAAGATAAAAGCAGAACATTGGATGGCCTAAAGTAATTAATGAACAATTTAAGTAAGTAAGTAAATAATAAACAGATAGGTCACATTAGCTGATGGAAGCTATTAAACGGTTAAAATAGTTAACAGTAGCTAAAAGTAGCGGATTAACAATCTATAGTTAATGTTTACTAAAAGTAATAGTTCATGATTATTAAAAGCAAATTAACTAATTGTTAAATAAATAAACAAACTGTTCAAATAGTTCGAGTATTGGATGAATGTTTAGTATAAATATCCAAAATAATGTAAATATTGTTTGCTGCAGGTGATAGTTCTATGGTTATAAAATAATCAAAGATCAATTTTCTGACAAACCAAACTTAACATTGTCCGTCGTGTGTGTGTGTGTGTGTGTGTGTGTGTGTGTGTGTGTGTGTGTGTGTGTGTGTGTGTGTGTGTGTGTGTGTGTGTGTGTGTGTGTGTGTGTGTACCTCCAGTGTGCGATGCCACAGCAAGCACCATGTCTTCTTCTGTCCTGTCCATCTTCAGACTCACAATCCTTAGCAGCTCATGGGCCTCCAGTGACGGGTGTGTGTGGACACTCAGGTATGAGTCAGCGCTCACATACACACAGCAAATAACTGGAAGATGGTACATATACTGTAAATATGCTGACACATGAAAAGACTGAAATACTGTAGATCAAAATGAAGCAGATTCAGAAAAACCCAAGTATTTACTTGATTTAAGTACTTCAAACAATTATACGAGTTGAATTGAAGCAATTTGCCTGGACACATTGAAATTAAAATTCATGGACTGTCATTATGCATAATGTATCATTTTGTGTTGTGTATGTGTGTGTGCATGTGTGTTACTCACCCTCTCTAGTATCGGTCGAAGGACTTCGGGGTTGCAAACAGTTTTCCTTCAAACTCAACTGCTGATACATTTGTTTACTCTGACAGAGAAAGAGAAGAAGAAACGTGGAGATGTTCAATTCTGTATTCATACTACATTGCTTATAGTTGTATTACAGTTGAACTCATGGATGTATCGCTTTGCATCTAACCTCCCTTCTCTGGTTTACCTTTTGGTTTGGAGGGCAGTCATCGACAGTGCTATAAGAGGGAAACAAGACGCACAACGGTGAACAGGGATGCAAGTAGGTGTGAAATTGAAACAATATACACACACAAAGTGACAGTCAATGAAGAACAAAGTCTTGTACAGAGACGAAAATACTTACTGTCGGCGACGCAGAAGTTTCTGGAACTCCTTCAGGTCCTTCTCAAGCGTGGGGAACTC
Organism: Pseudochaenichthys georgianus; assembly: GCF_902827115.2. Lineage (NCBI taxonomy): Eukaryota > Metazoa > Chordata > Actinopteri > Perciformes > Channichthyidae > Pseudochaenichthys > Pseudochaenichthys georgianus. Next base: position 22,115,999 of record NC_047513.1, on the reverse strand, counting down.
GTACAGATCTTCTAAAACACACCTATACAGGGTCTAACAGAGAGCGAGCAAAACAAAACAGGTAACTATTTAGACAACATCCAGAATCTCATGCTGTCAAATAAAATGACCAAAATAACATGGCAGTATCATAACCGTCTGTGTAGAACATTTACCGAGCAAAATGTCATTTAAATGACGCTGCGTAGTTTGATTAAATAAAAAAAACAGACAAATTCTGTACTTTGTGCTGAAAAGGGTGACAAGGCATTCTCTGTAGTGTGTGTGTGTGTGTGTGTGTGTGTGTGTGTGTGTGTGTGTGTGTGTGTGTGTGTGTGTGTGTGTGTGTGTGTGTGTGTGTGTGTGTGTGTGTGTGTGTGTGTGTGTGTGTGTGTGTGTGCATGGCAGGGAAGTAGTAAGAAGTATGAAAGCTCAGGAGGCATAAACAGCAAGGATACACACACACAAAGACACACGTCTCCAAACACCTGCTTATCGCCACCATAGCCTCCCATCCCAATTCTCCTCTCATCCCTCCTGTTACTAGGCAACTATCACCTGGGTTACGCACTCCATATGAGATTATACACATGCCAACCCTCGCACTTTAGTTTCCATGGCAACCCGGCACAGAGATACAGAGCCTCCAAGTTACAGAGGGACAAGTGATTTGGCGCTTCTTGCAGGTGAGCAGTGTGATAAGTACCTGTGTGTGTGTGTGTGTGTGTGTGTGTGTGTGTGTGTGTGTGTGTGTGTGTGTGTGTGTGTGTGTGTGTGTGTGTGTCTCTTTCCGTGTCATGTCTGTCACGGGGATTATCATGCAATTCAGCCAACCATGTGATAATATAGCAGGAACACAGTGGATACAAGCAGCAATTGTGAAGAGAAACGTGGCACTATTGTGACAGTATTACGGAGGTACGGCTGGCCTGATTTGCACTGTTTCATCTTATTTAACATTGTGCGAACTGCCCTTCAGGGTGGAATAACAACTCGGAAATAGACAGCAAAGTGTTATTTAACACTGAGCGATCCAAATCCAATACTTTTTATTTGTAGCCTCCATGATGTCTCCATGTGACAGAGTGAAGCTCATGAACACACCGAAGTTAGAAAAACAACTTGCCAACTCAGTACATTTGCTTAGATACAGTAAAAGGGAATCTTCTATTAGTCTCTGAAAGAACCACACATTTAAACATCTTTTCTCACATGATACACTATAAAAGGGCCTGTATTCTTTCTACTTTTAATTAGCTGGCATTGTCAGAAGGAGGAGATACAACTTCAGTCAGGTTTCCCTGTGGGAGAAAGCTGAAAACAGTTCAAAACGAGAAGAAGCAAACAAACGGATCTAACACATGCACAATTTCAGCTCTCTGTGTCTCAAAACAAAATGCTTGATGTCCTGTCGTGCAGAACTTAAAGAAGGACAACCCCATTAAAGAACAAGACCAAAAGACAAATGAAGATGACTGAGGCTTATTATGTTTATCGGTGTGTGTGACATGTGTGAAATGACATCAGAGGATCAGACTGGCAAACTGTTGAAATAGGGGAGACAAAGACGAGTAGTGCCGTACCTTCATGAAGCTCCTGACGTGCTCCTCTTCTTTCAGGAAGTCCTTGTAGAGCCTGCTCCAGTGGGAGACAAGCTGCAGTACCTTGCGCTTCCTAAAGAGGGCGTCTTTACCCTCCTCTTGGCCCCTGCAGCGGGCACTGCTATAAGTGAGAGCAGTCAAGGAGACAACTGATAGCAGTGTAGAGGAAGAAAGGATGTGTGTGTGTGTGTGTGTGTGTGTGTGTGTGTGTGTGTGTGTGTGTGTGTGTGTGTGTGTGTGTGTGTTTGCCAGAAAGGATATTGTCCGAGCAGAGCCTGACAAAGGTCATTGGTGGACATGAACACCAGGTATGTTAACAGGAAGTCGTCCAGCAGCGTTTCTGAAACACAGGAAACACATCAACAGTTACTTCCATGTCCTTCACTAGCAACAGTGCAAGTGACGTTTTCAAAACCTATTTGTGGTATTAAGATGTAGAAAGTGACATGAAAGTCTCCAATAGTTTGTCCCTCTCTTCAGCCTTTAGGTTACATTATTAGTTATCCTCCTTGTGTTAGTCTTGTTAGAAATAGACTTTAAAGCCCTCAACTTCAAGAATGATCATTGCCATGTATGTCTTTCTTCTCTAAAATAGCTTGCAAATAGTGACAAAACATCATTTTACATCCACCAATGGGTCAAATGATGTGTAATTTGAAAGAGGCTTCTGATGGACAAGTGGAGAATATAGCAGCTGGACTCAAGAGGGACATATATTTCCTTAAAGAGGTGGTGGAGACCAAAAGAAGAGCTAAAATGAGAGTGAATATTGGACATACACTCATCAGCCGGCCAACAAAGGACTCATAAAAGTTAAGGCTGCTCCGTTTCTTTTTTATATGTAAATATGCAACTACTCGCATAGTACATTTTGAAATGTTAAGTGTCTTTAGAGACCTTTTGATCTCAAGAAGTTAACAAAATTGGTTGCAGAGCATACGTTTGGGGTAGAACAGGTTATATCGCTGGCTTATGGTGCCCACCACAAACAAATGTCAAATATGTTCAAAATACTAAAGAAGATTATATGTATATTTTTTTAAAGGTCCAAATGTATAAAATTTTAGAGAAAAACTAGCTTATTTGCAAGAGAGACAGCAACAGTGTGTGGTGTGTATGTGTGTGTGTGTGTGTGTCAAACTCTTTCCCTGGGAAAATGTGTGACCCAAATATGGCTCTGTCGGGCAGAGAAAAGAGAAATCAATTATAGAAGACTGAGCAAAGGCTGCTGCATTAATATTTGATCAACTGTCTTCTCTTTAGAAATAAAAACACAACTTTTCTCAATAAATATTTTTAGACAGGTCTGACTTATAAGTTTTCATTTATTCAAAACCTTGTTGACTTTCTTCTTGACCAGCCATCAGTCTATGTGCCTCTCTCTCTCTCCCTCTCTCTCCCTCTCCCTCTCTCCTCCCCACCCCCATTTTTTATTTTCTCCTTCCCTGCGGTAACATTTGCTCCAGCTACTACTCCCCTCCTACTCTCAGCTCCCTGTGATGATAAATATCCATCACACACACACACACACACACACACACACACACACACACACACACACACACACACACACACACACACACACACACACACACACACACACACACACACACACACACACACACACACACACACACACACACACACACACACACACACACACACACACACACACACACACACACACACACACACACACACACACACACACGATGAATAACGCATTCGGTTCTGACCTTGGGGACTTTATCTCTTGTGAGACAGGAAGGAAAAAGAGAGAAAATGTGTGTGTGCAGAACTAATCGCAGTAATCTGCTGCTGTGTTTTTTGTTGTGTGGGTTTTTTTATGTGTACGTGTGAAGGGGTGGTTGGGGTAATCGTTCTCTGTGGAAGCGTGTTCAAGCCTGTTCTACATGCTAAGCCCGCTAAAACGGCACACTAATGCTCAGCACCACCCCAGAGGGCCTACACACACCCTTATACTTATTCTGTGCACATAGTACAACAGATAGACACAGAGACAAAGACCAAGCATGCACTCTTGATCTGCTTCCCTGCTAAATAAATACAAAAGTGTGTTTTCTCTCTACAGTAAATACATATTGCATGGTCCTCCTCCACAAAGACCATCTCAGTTCTCCTTTTTCTTTCCCCTCAGTCTCTCCCTCCCTCCCTTTCTGTTTACTGCCATTCATCGAGATGGCTCCCTGTGGACTGCCGGGTGGTGCTGAGGAGTTAATGCATAAAGACGCCTTGTCTTAAAACGGTGCAACTCACAAGAAACGGTTTTATAAAAAATACATGTTGTGAACCAGGTGTTTCTGGTGCTACTGGGTTTAAGTTGTTTAAGTGAAGATGGCTTCTGTTTTTTATTCTACAGGAATGATTATCTTACTTTAACAGAATAATAAATACTATTATTTACTATAACTTACACTACAATTACTTTAAAATAATCCAAACATTTATAATAGACTAATCAACTACTGAATACAAATTCAATATCTCACTTGAATGCATTCGGGGAAGAAACTGTGCAAATAAATCCAATGAAAATAATAAGTTGCTGCCCGACTTTCAATGTAGTCTATATGCTAACTACACTGCTGTAAAACAAATGACAGAATGTGTCCCGAGGGAAAACAATGTAGCAGGGCTGTTCCGGTGAAATAACCCAGCAGCCATAGCAGGTACATGTGATGATTGTGAAAATGATATATGACAGATGAAATAGTTTGCAGCAGAAATGCTTACAGCAGCCTGAGGGAATCGTTTCAGAAACTCATTCGAGCATTTAACCTCAACCGTTGTTCCTCATACTAACAGATTTACAGGCAATGACTTAGTTGAGTGAATGCACACACACCTGGATGGGTTTGAGGACACACACACACACACACACACACACACACACACACACACACACACACACACACACACACACACACACACACACACACACACACACACACACACACACACACACACACACACACACACACACACACACACACACACACACACACACACACACACACTTCCTGGAGACTTATCCTAACCTTAACCATAACCAACACATGCCTAACCCTAACCCTTACCCTTAACCTTAACCTTACCCTTACCCTAATCCTAAACCTAACCAAGTCTTCACCCTAAAATTAATGATCCCCCTCATGGGGACCTCCAATTTGTCCCCATAAGGGAAGCCAGTCCCCACACGTGACTATGTAAACAGATTTAGGTCCCCACAAGTATAGTAATGCTAGTCCACACACACACACACACACACACACGGTTTGGACCCCTGTGCAGAATATCAAAGAGACATAGAAAGAGGAGTCCAGGCTGTGTCGTGTTGCAACTTGTGTGGGACTAAAAAAAGTACCCTGAAATTAGAGGGCGGGGAGTTGCTTTGTTTGAAACATACCTTTGCTCAAACATAGGAGAAAAAAACTCCACAACTTCTTCATTTATCTGACAAAATGTCACATTTTCAACTAAACAGTGTTTAAATGTCATCTTCTTCTATCAATCTGGTTCTCTTTTTTTGTAACTACAGCCACACGTGTGTATCGTTGCCCTTTCACAGATGTGTTCATGAAGCATTTGTGTTCACACGTGTGTCGACAAACTTACCGCTCTCCCTGCTCTCTGGCGCCCCTCTTTGGTCGTCCAGCCGCAGGTCACTCAGCAGATGCTCCAAGATCTTGAGGGGCGTCCCGGACACCACCACATACCTGCAAGACGAAGAGTCGCAACAATCTTCTTCACTAGAGCACCAAGAACTACCACTTCCATTCCTCCACCCTCCCTTACTCTCCTCCTTCTTCTCCTCCTCCACATCGTCGTCATCGATGAAGCGAAAATGGGGAACGTCAAAAGCACATATTTCTGAACAGCTACCATCTTCATCGTGATTGCTACACTCGTCATCATCGTCCTCCTCATCGTCATCCTCTATGTCCTCCTCTGCCTTGGCAAGCGTAGCTAGCTCCGTGGTCATCTTCATATCCAACAACCTCCGCAGGATCAGCCCTCATCTAAGCTCTTCATACCCAGGAAGGGTGCTCTCCTGTGGGGTAAACTGCATTGCCGTCAGCCTAAGAGCTCCAGAGATTAAAACGCTCTCTGTGACAGTTTCTACGGGAGCACTCGGAGGGAACGGATTGCTACTGAAGATGCTGAGCACTGCACACACACAGACACACACACAGACATACCCACTTAACCTGCCTGTCACTGACACTCCCTGCAATGTGCCTCAGGACTTGGCACACGCTGGCTTAAAAACACACTAACACAGACACTGCACAAAAGAAATTAACTTAGAAAAGGCACTTGCGCAGACACACAGAAAAATAACTCTAAACGCATACACGGATTCGTGGAAGGAAGTAAACCAGCCTTGGTGCCATCTTTGTTTGGCTTCCAGCTGAAAACAAAAAAGCCATTCTCTTCTACCAGCTCTGTGCCAGAAGCCAAAGCATACATTATCTTAGACAAACACACAGTGTTGACAGCACTTCTGATATGGTGCATGTACGTGCATGAGTGTTTCGTTGCAACATGGACGTGGACGAGGAGAAGTGTTATGATTATGTTTTTCTTGCTACTGTTGGTTGAGAGGGCTGTTATTATGTAGGAGGAGGGACTGACCTCTTGTCACAGTCCTCCTCTCTGGACCCGCCCCCTGACGATGTGGGCGAAGGCCGGTCCGATGGCGACGTCACTGAGGAAGTCACTCTCCGCAACACCAACACGTCCCGTCCTCTCTCCTTCAGACACACCCTCCCCACTGCCTCCTGGGAGGGACAAAGGGAGAGGGACATGTCACAAAGTGAGGCAAAGAATAAACTGTTTAAAAAGCGATTTAAGAAAGTGTAAACATTGGATGTTTGTTTTTTAAACAATAGATACTTTCAGACTTAGTCGACAATTAAATACTCACTTTGTGTCCTCTCTTTTTTTAGACTGAGCAGCTTTTTTGACCCTGTCAGCACTTTCTTTTATTACCCACTAAGGAAGAGAACCAAAATGCCTATGTTTCCAGTAGAGGCCAAATGAAAAGTTTGATAATATTAAAGGTCTATTCTAGCTGATTACAGATATTTATATACATATATTAGTGCATATGATATCCGATAAGGTATGTTTGAGGTGAATAACACATTACATATTTATCACTAGAAGATTGACAAATAAAATGTTGGTCTGTAAAATACTTCGCTCACTATGCTTTTTACTGATCAAGTGAAAAGAAATCTGAATGTGCCAAATGTTTTTTTCATAACACGTTAAGACAAATACCAGCCATATTGAATACACATTGATATTCTCATAGGCCTCAAATATCTAGTATCAATCAGGTTACCCAGACCATTTCGCTTAAGATTAAAATGTCTTGAATGCAGACATGAATAAAGCCTTTGCACTCGCACACGTCCACACATGCAGGCACAGATTATGCTGGCACCATCACAGGGAAGTATTGCCTTTCCTGCCTTTAGAAGAAATGCTATTGTGTAATAAATAACAATGGGAAATGTAGGCTGACACTTCAAATGATCATATGCTCCCAAAATGAACAGCACCTTGATCTCACACACACACACACACACACACACACACACACACACACACACACACACACACACACACACACACACACACACACACACACACACACACACACACACACACACACACACACACACACCCACACACACACACACACACACACACACACACACACACACACACACACACACACACACACACACACACACACACACACACACACACACACACACACACACACACACACACACACACACACACACACACACACACACACAGTCTTATCCTTAGCTAGCTTCTTCTTCTTCTTCTTCTTCTTCTTCTTTTAATAGATGGAGCTTGTAAAAAGTCTTAAGGTTTAAACAAAGTGCCAACAGTAGAGGTTGATAACTGTGACTTGGGCAGCATTGAGCCCGAACACTGAGCACTATGAATGCAGTCACTAAGACCTTGTAACTCGAGAAACAAGTCAATGGACAGGCCGACAAACACTTTTACTCACGCACACACTCGCTATCTCTATGATCTTCTGATGAAAGACGTTGTCTGAACCCGACAGACAGCACGTGAGGTATGACTTGGGACAGACAAATATAATGTGTGTGCGTGCCTGCGTGTCCTGATGTGATACAGATGTTCAGTGGGGTGAGGTTACTGAATCTCCCTCAGGTGTTTTGGTGTGTAGGTGTCAAATTGTCTCATGAAACCTTCCTCCGTACAAATGCAGCCAAAAGCTTCGACTCCTTTTCAGACTGACTTCTAATGTGTGTTAATGCTGTTTTGACTTTCTATCTTATTTCTTACATCCGTAAAGCGTCTTTGAGCACCCGATAAAGCGCTTGAAAAATAAAATGTATTATTTGTATTAAACATTTTCATCAAAATGTCATTGTAACACCTTATAATGACTAATTGTATGGTTGTTTTGAAAGTTCCGGTTAGAAAGAAATCGCCCACTACTGCAGAGGCTTTGGTCTGATTGGCAGAAGCCTCTATCTTGGCACTCAGAGGAAAAGAAAACGGCGGTGTTCAACACGGCACGTCTTGTTCAGGACTCCATAAGAACATTTTCTAAATGGTCATTATGAGTATGACAAGTACAAATAGGCTTATTGCGTTAAATAGGCATATATCCTTTACTGTATTATACATGTCAGGGGTTCCAGTGTACAAATAGCTTCCAGGTCTTCAAAGAGAACCCAACTGTTGTGGAATTATGTGCTTTCAAAAGATCTGCAATTTCCCAATGCTAAAATTAATGTCTTCAAGGTTAAGCAACACAGAGATGCATTGAGCTGGTAAATAAGGCAGTGACAGCTGATGTGAAGAGATCTGACGCTGCATGCCATTTTTACAATTTGGGCCAGCACCCAGACCGCACCCAGCACCCAGACCGCACCCAGCACCCTGGATAAACTCAAGATAACAAGAGTTTTGAGGCCTACCATTGGAACACATCATCCAGGGGTTCAAACAGGAACCAGGATGTTTTTCACAGGTCTCCATCTTTATATTTGTATTAACCTTTCCTTTCTCTCTTTCTACACACCAACAATCCGATGAACACAAAGTTTGGAGAGATTATGGAACTAATTAAAGTACAGCTATTACAAGAACAAAAGGTAAAGAGAATGTTGTTTTGGTGTTCCTGATACAGTAGAAAACGGTTGATCTTTCCGATAACACTCGTACTCTTTGCAAAGATGCCAAGAATAACAGCTCCGAGCCAAGAATGGAGGACGGCAGCGTTTTATCACGCAAACCCGCGCACAAGATCAAAAGGGTTCCAGAGAATGCTCCAAAACAAAAAAACTTTCAACACTGCCACCATTAAAGTGTAACTATATATGCGCTCACACACACACACACAACTAGATGTAAAGACTTGATTGCAAACAGCAGCTCCCAAGAAGAAACATGAATTTAGCCTGAGAAAGAATGCAAGAAATGAAAGGGAAAATATACAAAGAAGGCACTTGAAGGCCGCAGAGGAGGAGGTTAGAAAGTTACGCAACACAGAAAGGGAGACGGATGACAAGAAAAGCAAGCAAGATGTAAGGCGAGAGACCGGGACTGCAAAGTGAGAGATGCACGGGAGTGTGGCTTAAAGTGAGAACAAAAAGAAGGAGTGTGAAAAAGAGGGAAAGATATTGTTGTATCCAAAAGGGCCAGCATACGTCAGCTGTAGGGTACATTATCAACTTAAAAAGAGAATATTGCATTGATTGATTTGATTATTTTGCCTCTGTCGACAATGCCAATATGTCAGAATCATGCTCAAATTGGCTATTTCTGTTATGTAATATACCCACCTGACAAAATATTTAAATGATAAGTGACTGAAAAAATACATCTATTTGATTAGAGCACTCGTGAAAGTATTTTGTCATGCAAAAGTATCTAAATGTGAGTTTTTAAACATCTCAAATAAGTAGATTTCCAGCTTCTCTCTTTTTTTTATATTATAATAATAAGGATGTGTTTGTGTTCTGCATTAACCAAACAAGACAACTAGGTTTTAACATCAGCCAAATGACTAATCTACAAAATAATCAGCATATTTATGATGAATTTACAATGCTAACAAATAAATTGCAGCCTTGCCTCAAGCAACAGTCATGTAAAACATTTACAAACTGCTTTGGTAAAGTTTGCTTTTTGTGGCCGTCACTTGTTTTCAGCCAACAGGTGTGTCTGTCCCTTTCCTTCCTTTTCTTCTCATCCCTTCCTACAATTCAACCATCTGCACTTCCACCTCGTCGACACCCTTTCCTCCTCACGTTCGCCTCTACATTTCTGAAAACAATTTTTCTCTCTCCTCTCTTTTCCTCCCCTAGGCCAAGACTATCTGCCTTTGAATGGTCAGACTTTCTGCTCTAGAGGCTCGAGATTTAAGAAAATTAAATGGAGACCAGGGGACATGCACTTACTGTGCCCTCATGAGGTCACAGACCTAGTGCACAGACACAATATGACGTACAGAGGAAAGGTGGTCCTAACGGAAATACTAAAGGAAGCCCTCTCTGTTCCCTTTGTGTTTCTGCATGTGTGTGTGTGCTGTGTGTGCTGATATCTGTGTTGTGATAGCTCCAGGCCTGATTCCTGGAAATAATGGATAAGAATATGAAACACAATGCGTTTCAGTCAGCAGCTCTCATTCGTGCAACTCTCACACACAGAAACTGTAACACAAGTTACCAAAAGCCTGCCTGTGTGCGACATGCACACTGTGACCTTGTATAATACTGAGTCGGGTTGGCTTCTGGTAATCTCCCATGGCTGATCCAATGAGAATGAATGACTGCTACAGGAGTTCGAATCACTATGAGACCCACAGAGGTTTGTCAGAGCTCGTTTGTCATTTGGAAAAAAGGGGGGGGGGAAATGTAAAAATCACCATGACAACACAGTAAAAGTAGAGTGGTCTTTTTGGTGAAAAGATATTTAGGGTTGGTTTTTGTTTCTGCCATATTTTGCGTCCTGAGCTGCACGACTCGCTGATATTAAACACATCTTACATTTTGGTGCATAACTGAAAAGGATCATTCATTTGTTCACTTTTAGAAATGATTACAGCTCAACATGTGTGTCCAAACTTAGGAACCACCAAAAGCCTAATTGATTGATCTAGAAAATAATTGCCAGCATAAACACATTTTCTCTTTGGCTTCATTCAGAAGCACTACTTTGATAAAAAATAAATATATATTTTATAGTTTCTACTTTTGTATACAAGAAATGAAAGTGAAAAAATATCCTCTTCGGAAAAATCCCCAAGGCTGGGCTTAGGTCAAACCCACCAAGCTGATGAGATATGTGGCAGATTTCACAAACACATATTAAGATGTAGGGTGAAAATCAGACTGCATTTCGCTTCGCCTCCTGCCCTCAGGTGCACCGTAGAGCTGGATTATACAGTACAGCGCTTCTCTAACACCCCACTCATTAAGTGCACACACACTGACTCAGCCTGCCAGCACCAGCAGTGCATGAACACACCCACCCACACCGACACACACCCACACCGACACACACCCACACCGACACACACCGACACACACCGACACACACACGAGTATAAGCTGTAGCAAGAAAACTCACACGCACAAGTGAACATAGACATACACAGTACTGTGCAGACTGTAAAAGGGCATGAGATCACATTGCACTAAGCCCTTATTAACACCCACATTAGGTGAGCTAGAGAGCAGCTGGTTATTTCATCTGAACTGATAGGAATGAAGCAAAGCTCTACGTGTGCATATAAGCAATGATAGCTTCAGTTTGCATGTGTGTGGGTGAATTTAGTGCACAGATGTGACCTCGGATGATGTACTAAAGTGAGGAGGCATGTTGTGAACTAAAAAAGAAATGTAGTGCAATAACCCACTATAATAAAGTATATCAAATCAAAATCAAAAATCAAAACCCACCACAGCATTTACATTTTTATAAAGAAATGTAAAAACAGCAATTAATACAAATAAATTAGTTTAGGTTAAATATGATAAACTGTATGTGAATGTTGATTATATTTGTGTTGCTACCTTGGATAATGTTTAGCTGTACGCTTCCGTTTTAGCTTATTTTATGTTGACATTATGAATGGGAGAGATGTACCTACTTTCGCTTATTTTTAGCTCATCTGTTTTGTGGATATTGTGGTAAAGAATGTAATGTTTGAATGTCGTTTATTTTGTCTTTCCAAGAAAGAGTAGTTGTTACTGTGGTAATAACTAATGGTGACCCTAAATAATGTAAATTAGAGTAAATGTGGACATGTGTGTTTCGTCCTTTAGACTAACGGCAACACAAACCAGGATGGTCCTCCTGATGCGGATGTTCTCGCATTACTCCTGACCATTCATGAGTAACTAAGACCTTAAGTGCGGGTTTTAAAAGTGACTACAATAATTGCCACATTCACCACATCATGACGTACATTACTCTGTACTCATGATAACCATATAGCCGCAACTCGCTTTGCAGATTACATGGTGAGAAACCAATGACTTTGCGGAACAAACTCAGACCTGGGAATACTGTATGATATATGTAGGTATAAGTGATTGCCCACCGCTTTAAGGTAAAAACTGCTCACCAGATGAAAATCTAAAATCAATGATTGTAGGTCAACCTTTGGAGGGACTCTATGAATCAGCATACCATTACAACATATTGAGGCTGTCCCACCACATCACCTCTAACCCCAACCATGTCCTGAACAGCGGATATGAATTGTAACCATCAAATCGGAGACACAGTGTCCCGCAATTTAAAAAGGTAAAACTGAAGCATTCTTTTGTGCACCACTCAAATGAAATGCAGAGCTAAAACCCAGATCTAATGTACGTTAGAGGGTCTTGTGCAGGTTTCTCTTCAGTGACCCTGATGTTTTGTCAAATATTCCCTTGTATCTCGTCTTAAATATCTGTCCTTGTTGATGTTGCAAATGGAGCTGGTCTGGTGCAAAAAAAATGTCAGACTCTCTGACAATACATTATTATCGTATCTTAATTCAAAACATTAGAGCGATCATCACACTCACCGCCTGGTTCCTGTCTGGCAGCCGGTAGTTGTGGTTCTGCAGCAGCCGACAGCCGTCCTTGGCCAGCCGCTGAACGGCCTCCAGCCCCAGCCGGCTGGTCAGATCCTCGCGGCCGCACACCGTCCCCATTCCTCCACCCTTTCCTCCACCAACGCCGCCGCTGCCCCCGCCATCCCGCAGAGCACACACACCGCCCAGCTGCAACACAGGTGGCAACAAAACATATCTCAACCCGCAGTCCCAGGACATGCTGGAGACAGTCAACAAAAGTTTGTTTGATGGAGTTCAAGAAGGTTCAGTGGTTTTGTCCAAGCAGTTGGGGTGTAATCCAGAAACATGCAATGACAAGTTCTCAGCTGGCCCTTTATGTCCATGTGCGGCGGAGAATGAGATGAAATGGTAATCCTGGCTCTGTCTTGGTCTCTCTCTAATTCTTCCTCGTTGCTTTTTCTTTCTATCAATTACAGTCGGTAATTCCCTTTATCTGTTGAAATTCTCTCTTTGTCTGAGTCTGACCGCTCTGTGTCAGACGATCTGCTGGAGAGAGAGTGGTAGTCTGTGATTAGTAGTAAGTGGGCGGGTGTGTGCGTCTGTGTGGGAAGAGTGTGTGTCTGTGGGAAGAGAGAGAGAGAGAGAGAGAGAGAGAGAGAGAGAGTGCGTGTGTGTGTGTGTGTGTGTGTGTGTGTGTGTGTGTGTGTGTGTGTCTATAGTTTGTACTTAAAAGGTCAAATAGAAAGTGTGTAAATGTGAATATCTAAGAGTGATATAGAAGAAACAGTATTAGATTTAATTAAAAAGCTGAATAAACCAATGGCTTTGATAGACCTGACGACAGGAGAAATTACTATGTGCTTGTACATTTGTGTTTGTATGCTCCTTAAGGTGCTGCTAAAATGATGGTTATCACTGGTCTGGTCTGTTTATTTTCCTTGGAAAAGGAAAAGAGAGGTATTTCATTTGGCTCCGAGCTGGTTAACCCTTCCTGTGAGCTAAACTATCCCACGGTGCCATGCTTTAGCAGAGACACACACACACACACACACACACACACACACACACACACACACACACACACACACACACACACACACACACACACACACACACACACACACACACACACACACACACACACACACACACACACACACACACACACACACACACACACACACACACACACACACACACACACACACACACACACACACACACACACACACACACACACACACACACACACACACACTTCATTTTGTTTACTAGGAAAACTCCCCCCGGTGACAACTCTTATCTGCTGAAAAAAGCCACGTACACAAACACAGATATTATATCAGAGCCACAGTCCCCTGTCTCCTGCTTCCTGTTAACCTGCTGTCAACTTCCTGTCCTAGACACAGAACTCACCAAGATAAACCTGTCTCTGTCTGTGTGTGTGTGTGTGTGTGTGTGTGTGTTTGTGCTGTCCGGCTGTCTCCATCTCCTTTTCTCTCCTATTGTGAATGACCTTCATTTTTCTTTGGTCTCTTGTGTTTAAGATCTATGACAATCTATAACGTTGTCACACTAGTATGTGGTTTATACTGTATGTGGTTAACACAAGACAATTATGTCAAATAAACAAAAATAAATACTCCTGTTACCATTACAATCTGCAGAGCTCTATAACTCCCTCACAGCAGGATGAATCTTATGGCTACTAAGCTCAAACGGTTTGAGAAAAATATCTTATTGTGATTGACTGATATTCCAAGTGTGATACTGGAGGAAATTATCATTTTGGCTTCACTTATATTGACAAATATATAAATGGTCGGATTATTTGTGAGGATCCGTTTCTTTTAGGTCCGTAAAATACGATAAGTCGGCCCGGTCATATCCGCTCTATACTTTGCCTGTAACAAATATAGCTTGATGACTACTGGGGTCAAAGCAATACAACAAATATAAGTTTATCTTTAAATAAAACATTGTGCAAGACTTCTAACATTTAATAACATTAAATATTTAAATGAGGGGATAATTACTCTTTAATCATAAACATATGCAACCTTTTACAGAGGGGTTTGCAAAAAGCCATTTCTTTGTGTTAAGGGGTCATAAGCCAAACACGTATGAGCCATTGATTAGACTCACAGTAGTATTCAGTGTCTCCTATGTTACAGGGTGTTAGAGCATACATGTATTACATTACTTAACAACAGCCCCTAAGGGTCGTTTTAATTTTGAAGCAGTTAATAGTCGCGTGTCAAGGTCACAGTGAGTGCTCTGCATATATTGAGTGTCTATTGAATTTCATTCTTAAACTTTGTTGTGAAACATCCCGTGTTAATTGGTTACAGGCGATGTTGTCACGATTTAATTAACTGGTGGGAAAACATCCTCACCATGGCATGCATGCATATATAGTACTGTGTATGTATTTGTGTTTTAAAAAGATTCCTTTTTTCCCTGCTCTCACCCTTTCCCCTCATCTCTGGTGTTATCTGATGATGAATAATTGATGTAGAAAAAGAGGTTTCCACTGTAAAGAGATGGCACCAGAAAGCAAACATGCCTTCCTCTGCACTCTGTTGTGACTCAATTTCTACCTTCAGCCACTTCATGGAGGCACACACACACAACAAACAGCTTTTTAAATGAGAGAAGGCTAGCCAATAAAGATTACTACTTACAATGGACGTCCCAAGCGGGGCTGTATTGGTAATATAGTGTCAGTATTTGATAGTGTTTTTCATATTGCGCCTGGTCATTTCCGAATCTTTTTTTAAATGGCAATTTCTGTGACGACAGCTGTCAAAAAGCTTTACTGTGCCCTTTTATTCACACTGAATCCTCTCCCAAGAGAACTGTACTTCATAGGCAGGCAAAGTTTAAGGCAGCATGCACAAATACATAGCATGCAGTTTAATCAAATAAAGATATTCACAATGACATCATGTCTTTGCCACCACACAGGTTGAACCTATAGGTGCTTTGCATGCGCTACAGCAACATTTTATAGGTGAACCAAACCTCTTCTCGCTGTGCCAGGAGTGGTTGTCTTCCTGGCTAAACGGTTTTAAACATTATCTCCACTGATATAAAATCCAACTTTAAATGTTATGCAATACTTCAAATTGTAGTGAACTCTTGATTTTGTTCTATACCAAACTGGATTGGCTTTACGAAACTCTTTTGTAAGCCTACTTTAAGATGATCGTGCACTGACCAGATTACTGAGGGAAAATATAAATATTGGATTGAAAATTAATTGAAGGATTAGGATTGGGGGCAATGACAGGGACATTGTCTAGTATAAGTAGGGGTGTGTGTGTGTGTGTGTGTGTGTGTGTGTGTGTGTGTGTGTGTGTGTGTGTGTGTGTGTGTGTGTGTGTGTGTGTGTGTGTGTGTGTGTGTGTGTGTGTGTGTGTGTGTGTGTGTGTGTGTGTGTGTGTGTGTTACCGGGCTGCTCTCCTCGCTGGGTGTGCGAGGCTCATGTTGGCTCGTCTCTGTCGTCTCAGAGTCCTGCTCTGATACTGCAACCCACCCAAAGCAGAATCAAGTCATTTATCTTCACACACTCATTATGTAACATTGTGTGAGTCATCCATGTCCTCATGATGCAGAAAAGAAAAACACATTGAGGCTATGTTTGTGTGGTTTATGTTTAAATGTTCTGATTAGTTTCTTTAATTGTTCCATCTGTTATTGATTATAAATTATTAAACAAAGACCATGCATAGAAAACATTCACAAATAATATACGATTTAGGCTAGATTTCGCTATTAGCTGATTCCTACTTAATATTACATTATTTATAACAATTATAAAGACAGATCAAATCAAGGATTAAGTAATTTCAATAAAAGATCTTGATCAAGCTCATATTAATGCTGACAAGACGACTGGTTGCTCATTATATATTTATCTATCTAAGATGTATGTATACTTACAAGCTTTACGAGTCTTTCGGGCAAGAGCAGCTGCCAGCTCACATTGTACCTGTTGAAGAAACGGTGTCAAGACAATACGCAAAAATAAAAATATATAAATGATTGATGAAAACATTGGTAATGAGGCAGCAATAGGATACTGTATTTATTGATTTTCAGTCGCACTGACCGTAGAAGTGAGCCTCTCAAGAGCTTTCATCTGGAGAATCTCACTGCAGATGTCCCTGTTGCCTTCAGAGTCCTCCTCTGACCTTGGATAGACACAAACACACACAGCTTTACTTATAACTGACATGTGCAATATTGTGATCAAATGCTCTCCAGAGAAATGGGATTCCTGCAGGGTTTTGATCTACGCTGCCCCCTGGTAAACCTAGAGAAGAACTACAGCCTGCAGACACATCTACTGGATGTTCCCGCCTGTGGACGGTAACACAATAAACACGAGAATATTTGAGTGAGAATATTTTCTGTGTGTTAATATTTTCTTTTGGCGAGTGGTATCTGTTCTATTTTTCCTCCCATCTGTCTTTCCATTTCTTTACTGCTCACATGTCTCTGTATGCAGCATCTCTCTCTGCACCCCCCTTCTGTCTTTAATGTGCTTTCATTTAAAATAGCTTGCAGGCACACCCTCCTATTGAAGTTAGTGAAGCTGTGTGCGTGTGCGTGTGCGTGGCAGCTGAGTGTACATGCATTCAGAATATATATGGACGTGTAACTTGTTTTGAGGATCTTTTTTCAAGCCCGAGTGCATCTGTAATTACATTTATGTAGGAGTTACATTTGTGTGTGTTTGTGTGTGTGCGGTATAAACAGGTGGTTGTTTTGGGGTAAACTGTGTGTTATTCCCACAGCAATAATACAAGGTTGTAGAGTTTGTCTTCGATAGCGTCAGACTGCACCCGAGGGCCCCTCCCCTAATATGTTCTCTTACAAAACCACTGTTTGGATTGGTCTCCCACACACTGCCTCACCCCCGCACTACACACACAAAGACTGATTTGCATACAATTTGGATTTTAGCAAAAGATCCCAGTGGTACGAGTAATACTTGTGAAGGGAAGAAGATGAAGCACTGTGTGTGTGTGCTGTAATCTGATAAGGGCACGATAGAGGCAAAGCGGGGGAGATGGTGACAACATGTAGAGCACAGCCTGACACTTCAGCTATCGGCTCTGACACAGACAGAGAGAGACGAGCCAGGTAGACTTAAAGGAGTGTGGAATTATCATATTTTTACTGTCACAATAAAAGCTGCTTGTGCTTTCCTTTCAGTATCTGTGTTCGAAATAAATCCACTCTTTAAAATAAGATTACTGATGATTAAAAATCTCACAGAGCTGGATGAACAAAGGCAAATGATCAAGTTGTCAATGCGATTAAATATGGAGGATTTTAATCTTTTGTGAGGATCATGAGATGTATCTGTTCTGAGTCACCATGCTAAATGTATTCTCATCATGGAGGGTCATTAGGGTTTTTAGCAGCCGTTCATTTGGCAAGTTGGTGACTCACCATGAGGCTGAATGTATCTGTGCTGGAGGACAGGCACAGTGGGAGCTGTGTCACCAATCATTAAGCAGCACAGAACAGTTTTCAAACAGTATTGACAGAGGATTATCATGATCGCGGCTTGCAATGTCTCCCTTTTTATTCAAAGTCAAAGTTGGAGTCATGTTGATATCCCACACGATAAATCAAAATTAAAAGCGGACAAATTGTTATTGTGAACAATGTGTCAACGTACTTTAATCTGATGCAATCTAACAGAGATAAAAGCCTGTGCCATAATGCAGATTGTGGTTGATGTTATCTCTGTCGAAACCCTTGACTGTGTGGCTCTGTTTCTTCAGCCCTCTGCAGAATCTGTTTGGCTTGTTGCCCTCTTTGGACCAAAGCGCCATGCAAAGCAAGCAAGTGTGTTTTCTCATCCTAAGCTAAGGTGTCATATTTAAGCTTGTGGCAATTCTCCACTTCCTGCTCAATGATATGCAGAAATACCTGGAAAAACTGGAAAACTAAAATGAAAATGCGCATAGATAAAATGCTGTATTTTATATAGAATGAGGAGGCATTAATGAAGGGACAAAGTTAGAAGATAATGTGAACATGTAAAGTACCCTTTTTCACTATGCTAGATACAGTGATTTTCATTCATTTGAGTCAATCAGTTCACACTTTGACAATCAACTTGACATGTACTAAACTTTAAAATGAACAAATGTGGTGACATTTGCGCGGGGGCAGTGACCAGGACATATTTTCATAGTTAAACTTTAATCACCTCTCCTTATAAAGCGCTTTTAAAAAGCACTATATATGCAAGTTCAGACCTTAAGTGTTATTTGAGCCACAGAGGAAGACAGCGATGAGACAGTGAGAGAGGTTCTTGCCAATAAAGCTCATTAAATAGAAACAGAATTGAATGCCGATGGGGACATAATGAGAGAGGAGGGACCTGTTATTTTGTAGAGTAAATAAGACTGTCATTAATATAACAGTACCTTTTTAAGAATAAGAAGACTTGAAACCATGAGATTCTTGTTGTTTCTTTCCCGCAAAACAGCAATTATTTGTAGAAAGCCTCACGGTGTACAATGAACAATAAACTAATCATATTTAATGACCACATTGTGCCTGGTAGCAGTTTGTTCAGACACAGCGATCCAATTGGAAATGCTGGAAGTGTTGACACAAAGAGCAACATCTTCTACACGTGATGCAGAGGAGATAACACATTTAATTAGTAGCATATTTTTCTCAGGCTTCACCAAGGAAAGAAAATCACTAGCAGGAGGCCAAACAGTCAGCTGATGGTACTCCATATTAAGGCAACAAGTTATCAGCATCAATGTAATGATTGCCTCATTAGATTAAACTTCAGCAAGAGATAGGTTGCCATAATTCATGAGCAGCGCTAGCATCAGTTACACACGGCTGCATTTCAAATCTTGCTGCAGCAGCTCAAGAAAAGTGCAATTCTCTAATTTGGTAAAAATACGCATGCTAGTTTTGCTGTAGATAAACCTACGATAAAAAACAGTTCCAATCTGACATTAGTGGTTTTTGGATAAAGACTTTTTTTTTAGATAAGAAGCACTCAAACTAGAACGGATACACAATATCTGACGTACAATTATTGCTTGAGAGATATACTTTTGGTGTTTTCCCCTGGCAGCTACAACTATTCTCCTTGACACCAACAACAGAGCGGTAGACAGAGAGGAAGGGAGGGTGTGAGACGAGAGGATGCCTGCAGAGAAATGTTGCGCCAGTCAAAGAGAGGCTCAGACAGCAGTGGGGTCAAAGTGACAGACAGAGGGAACGTGTTGAATGCATAATCTCATCTGTGTCTAATACGCCCAAAAATTGAACCGCAGTTTTTGAGATGTTTTTATGTGTGGATAATATGAATATGATTAAGAATACATTTAAAACACGACATGATAAAAACATGCATACATGTCTTTAAACTTTTTGCAGGCAAATCAGAGAGGATTCCAGGTGAAACCAGCCTGGGAGAAAAAACAACTAAAATATTATTGGTTAAATTAGTGAAAAACGGGGTAGAAACCTGTTAATAAGCACTAGTGTCTCTGCACACTACCAACCTGTGGAAAACCATGTGTCGTGGAGTGACCCCAAGTATGCACGTCATCCATCATGATGTATGGAAAGTACATAAAGTATGTTACATGTTACATGTTATATGTTAAAACATGTCGATGTATCCTTGAGCAAGCTACTTAACCCTGAGTTGCTCACGATGGCATGGCCAACGGTGTGTGAATGTGTATGTATGTTAGTGCATGTCCTAACATACACTGCTCAGTATGAATGGGTGAACGACATGTAGTATGTAAAGCGCTTTGAGGGGTCTTAAAGACTGGATAAAGCGCTATATAAGTACAGTCCATTTACCATTTACCATTTACATGACAATTATATCAGTAAGTAAGACCTTCAATTCCCCTCGCCGTCGTGCTCTCTCCCTGGTGTCTGCAAATACTCCCTTTGAAGTTGACACACAGATGAATGTGTTGACGTGTGCTCTTGTTCCCTCGCTCTCAATATATACTCCATTTTGTTTACATTCCCCGTCTCACCCTCTTTCTTTCTCTGAGTGACAGATTGAGTTCAGTGGCATCCTCAGCAGGAATCCCACATACAGGAGCAGGACACCACTCTGCGCGCGTGCGTGTGCGTGTGTGTGTTCATCATGTTTCAGTTTTTTGTGCATTAGTGTATTTTTTCTATAGATGTTAAGGTGTGTGTGTGTGTGTGTGTGTGTGTGTGTGTGTGTGTGTGTGTGTGTGTGTGTGTGTGTGTGTGTGTGTGTGTGTGTGTGTGTGTGTGTGTGTGTGTGTGTGTGTGTGTGTGTGTGTGTGTGTGTGTGTGTGTGTGTGTGTGTGTGTGTGTGTGTGTGTCCCTCACATAAACAGACTGAGGATTTAAAACCTAGAGATTAGGGCTCTAGCTAGGATTTGGGAAAGATCTTTGGAGAGGGTGTGTGTGAGTTTATAATGTGCTGCAAAACTTGTGCCCGTGCACGTTTCCACCAAATCAAACAAACTGACTTGTCATCAGACAGACAAATGACCTTAATCATACTGTAAATCTAAGCGGGAACACTGTCACTTCGACTTTGATATTCAATCAGAGCGCCGAGCTTCCACTTCAGGTCAACGGAGATCATCCAGTAAATGACTACTGAGTCACATTTAAAGTTTTACCAACTATCCTCAAAAATTTAACACGTTCGCTCTAATGACGAAAACCTAACAACATGCCATTATGAAAGATAAATATGACCTATATTATCAGTCCATCCATTAAAGCTGTGATTTCTTTATTTTATTCAAACAACCAGAAAAAAACCTTGGAAAATGTTCAATAAATGATGTATGATGTTTCTGAATACCAAAGATAGTGTCTAATGGGGCGACAGGCTTTGATTTTTAGTGGAGAGGAGGGTGTTCAAAAACTGTTGTTGTTCTCTGTCTTAGCACAAAACAGAAGAAACTACATACAAGTTGTAAACAGGCTGCATAAAAGTAATAGAAGCCATGCAAACATTTCCGACTAATCCCTGCGCATGTTCGGCTAAGTGTAGCGAGGAGAGGCATGTATCGGCTCCGTCCCCAAAGACACATTTCTTTCTTTAAAAGAACAATCAAATGTTACCTTTTAGCAAGTGAAGCAAACCATGTCAAGTTGAGATAAAAGTGTTTATTGAAACTAGATTAAAAACAGGGAACCCCCTACTGCCCATCCATCGCAGCGTTACTTGCAATAAGATTTTAATGGACACTTACGGGCTGTTGGCCCCGCCTCCAGAGCGAAACTGGACGTACGGGGCGAGTTGTAGGAGGAGCCTAACCGCCTCGGACCACTCCCCTTCATTGCGGCGAAAGTCACAGGAGGCGGAGTCACACTCCTCAAAGCTGAACTGGTAGTAAGAGTTTGAGTCTGAAAACACCACCCGCTGGTCCACTGGAGAAGGAAAGGACACAGAAAAAAGGGATTTTATTAAAGTTTTCTTATTTTCCCTTTCTCTTTTTTCACAGTAATAGAGTGCCAAAATGTAACAAAGTCTGTCTATTTGTACAATAATAGCTATAATTTAACCTAATGAAGGTATACAGTATATGACTGCAGTGTAATCAAAGGGTTAGGTGCTGCTTTGTTCAGGAGCCCATGAGCTGGCAATCACTGCTATAGAAAGGAAGGCGAATGATGCACAGTTGTGTTATTTTGAAGAATGTTCACAGATGTATAGAGTTAATCAAGAACTAAGTATATTACGTTAAAATCAAATGGCTTGTAAGGTCAGCATTAACAGGACGGAACATTGTTCTTTGAAATATAGAAATGGGTCAAATGTGTTTCAATGCGAGTCAAAACATAAAGATTGGAGACAGAACAAGCATTGCTTCGTACATTATTAAATGTATATTATCGATGCACTAAATTCAGAGCCTCAATCATTGTTGACAGTTTATAGCAGTATAGTTTTTATGGAATAAAAACCGAAATAAACTCTTCAGATACGCTGGATTACCCAGACAGATGAACTAAGTACTAATGTTCCAAAGCAAGTAGCCTCAAGATGATTAGGTTTGCTCATTCTTAAAAACCAAATGCATTGCTTTTCAATATTATACCTTCTCTACGATGATGTGTTACGCATATCATACCAAGTGGAGATTCATCATAACAAGGTTTTTACTTATTCTTTATTATCACAAATAATGATAGATTCAGCTTCTCAGAGGGTTGAGTGTGAAGTATAATGTTAGTTGTCTTTGGTAAATATTGAAATGGGATGTGTGGGTAGTTCAGAAGGATTTAAATAAACATAAGTAAAGAGATATTACCTTGTAAGAAGTGAAACAGGTGAAGGAAGAAGCCAATTCATCTCTATTCTGTTAGTAATTAACTGGTGAACTAGCTCATCTTTTGGCTTTTTAGCACAGGTCTCGCTGGAAGGTGACTATAAATCTTGATGCACACTCAACCTTCAGGCGTGTGTGTGTGTGTGTGTGTGTGTGTGTGTGTGTGTGTGTGTGTGTGTGTGTGTGTGTGTGTGTGTGTGTGTGTGTGTGTGTGTGTGTGTATTTACCAGACAGCAGGACTCCCAGCTCCAGCAGCACCTGCCAGACACGCACAGCAGTAGTCCGACAGCGCACATACACACACTGCTCACACAGCCACTGCACCAGCTCCACACCCACGTAGCTACGCCTGTAAAAATACACACACAAGTGCAACCACACAGTGTTACGATACACATGCACATACACACTCTTACTTACCTCTGCACAAGGCTTTTTTTATTTAATCAATATTCATCGATTATTCATTAGTTCTTCGTAAGCCTTTTTCCTCTGAATACTCTCCGTATGCTTTCCCCCAGGATAAACTCTGTGTGTGTGTGTGTGTGTGTGTGTGTGTGTGTGTGTGTGTGTGTGTGTGTGTGTGTGTGTGTGTGTGTGTGTGTGTGTGTGTGTGTGTGTGTGTGTGTGTGTGTGGGTTTGTATCCACGATGAGGGATAAGAGCTCTTATTTATATTTGTGTCCAGATGTTCACATGGTCCTCGCATGAGTCTGTATTCATTGTATATTGCATGAGAGCGCTTGTATTCCCTTTCCGTCCTGTGTTGTGCTATATCATGTCTACGTCACACTTTCCTCGCCTTACTGCATAAACAACTAAACTGGCCAATCAGGACAGGGCTCAACAGTGACTGGTGAGCCAGTGCACATGCTTCACCAGACACATCGATTCATCCTGCACACAGACAGACACACAAACTCAGAGACAAGTGTACCGTATGATTCTGGCCAGGTGTATCTTGTCTTTAGCCGGGTACGGTCCATGAGAGAGGAAGGCATTCCTCACAGCCCGACCAGCGCATGGAAAACTCTGGGAACAAGACTGACACACAGAGAGCCACATTCAATTTACATTTGACACTGTCATTTTAAAATCTGAACACAGAAAACATATCTCAACATTGTTTTGGACATTGATTCCAGAGCTAGAGAAGCTACATGCTGACATTGACGGCCTCACAAGGACAACTCGATGTCTTCATCCCCGAGGAGTGAAACATTGACTTTGCCTACACGCTCTGCAATAATCCTGCTATTGACACTGTGTTAAATAAGACTGTATTTCAATTCAACTGTTTACAGGCATGCTTGTTCTGCGTCATTAATATTCACATTTACATGCGACAGAGCAGAGGTTGCTTCATGAGGAACATAATAATAATAATAATAATCCTTATATTTATTATAGCGCTTTATCAAAGACTCTCAAAGCGCTTTACAAATACACATACAGATCATACATGTAATGGTCATCTACTGTGGACAATACCCACAGGAGCAAATTTGGGTGAAGTGTCTTGCCCAAGGACACAACGGCCTGACATAAGAGAGAGACTCTCTCATTGAAGCTGATTATGTAAAGTCTTTATAACGTTTATAGAGGGGTGGTCAAGCATGCGTTAGATAGTTTGTCCCATGTGTTAAAAATGGCACTGTGAATTGTAGACCGCTATGTCTAAATTGTCACAATCATTGTCACTAGTAATGTGTGTGTGTGTGTGTGTGTGTGTGTGTGTGTGTGTGTGTGTGTGTGTGTGTGTGTGTGTGTGTGTGTGTGTGTGTGTGTGTGTGTGTGTGTGTGTGTGTGTGTGTGTGTGTGTGTGTGTGTGTGTGTGTGTGTGTGTGTGTGTGTGTGTGTGTGTGTGTGTGTGTGTGTGTGTGTGTGTGTGTGTGTGTGTGTGTGTGTGTGTAAACTAGCTTGGAAAACAGCCCAAGATAATACAATCACTGATGTCACCTGTATAGAGGCTAAACAAACACACTCACTTGCACTTCACAGCAAAACTAAAGGGATGACATCACCTCTGCGCGCGTGCGTGCGTGCGTGCGTGTGTCCTTACCTTGTTAACTGTTGGTCCAGTACTTGGTCCGGGTATCGTGTCAGGTGATTGCTGTTAAAAACACAATACATGAAGCCATCAGAGCCAACACAGAAAGACACACACACACACGCACACACACACAGCGAGATAAGAGACAAGTTTGACCATTCCCCAAACATTCGTCAGGTTTTGTTCAAACTGACAGCAGTAAGAAACATTGTGCATACATTCATACAATACCGCAACACAATTTGCCAAACTTATATAATGTGGCCACTTATTTTGACTTATTAAGTGTACAAAATGGTTAAACAGAGACAGAGATAGTTAAACAGAGACAGAGTTAGTGACCTATGCACTCACTTTGTTTTTACCAGTAAAAACAACATTTAAATTCCTCTACAGTAAAATGCAATTGCCAGTGTACTGTAAGTGTCACAATATAACAACAGCTTAATAAATCCTTTCTACCATCACGTTGAAGCCTTTTCCCTGGGCGTGTCGACTCCAACTCTACTTCCTCTACCAGGAAATAAACTCTTAATCTTTGTGGATTATTATGGTGCCAGAGGAGCTAAATGGAGATGTTGACACTGCGGTTATAAAACAGATTAAATATGAGTGAGTGTTCCAGGAGATCAAGTAGAGCGGAAAAAGGCCCTACATGCAGACATCTGTTTCTGTATTTCACAGCCGTGTTATACGTTGTGATGCAATTTAGTAAAACCATGTCTGTGATTCTCTGCACCTGAATTCAAAGCTTGGTTTAAATGCTTTAAGTAAATGTGTTTTGTCATGGTTTTACAACACTGAATCATGCTTTGTGACACTGATCAACAGGCCAAGAGGTATTTCATATGAAAAGATTGAAATGTATGTTCAAAAATATCTTCATTGTCACTCCCCTGACATGGCAGTACTGATCAACGATGAAGATTCTGTTACTTCTTTAACTATTTTTCGCATAAAATCTATACAGAAACATATATTGGTGTACTGCTGAGCTGTAGAATGAGATAGTGTGTGAGCCAGAAGTAAAAACAATTGTCTAGCCAAAACTCAACAACCGGAGCAGAGCAAACTTAAAGGTGGGGTAGGTAATTTTGGAGAAACCAGCTCGAGTGCGCTAGAATTTGAAAATACACAGCCGGAAAAAATCTGCCACTTCCTTACAGAGCCCCTCCTCCAACACACACGAACGCGCACATGACCAATGAGGGCACGAGGTAAGTTTGTGCACAGATGGAAGGCTGACAGGCAGGTAGGCCATCCAGTTACTTTAGCCGGGCCGCCTAAAATGAATGGTCGTGCTTTTTACAGCGCTACGGCTTCCACTGATGAAATTTTTTAATGGATTTTTTGTCAAAGCACTTAAGATATTCATTGCTATCGGGATGTTAAGAGCATTCCATGGAATATAACAAACAGTGTATCTCGAGCCGGTTTCTCAAACTTATCTACCCCACCTTTAAGAACAAATCTGTAAAAAGTGTGTAAAAATAACTATTGGGGAAAAAATACCAGTGCATTTTCAAAACAGTGAACAAGAGATTTGGAGAAAAGTACGTTACAGCAATCCTGCTTTAGTGTCCATAAAAAAGGGGAGTGTCTGAGATAATGAAGAAACAAGTATAAACCAAAGTAGAAGACGTTTCTTTGGTCCAATGAGATCAACATTGATCATTTTATATGAAATGCATCCATATTGGTCATGGCAGTGTCATGCAGAGGGCATGCTTTTATGCAGCAGGCCTTTGAAAGCTTTGAAGATAAAGGGGAAATGTATTTTCTGAATCATTCTGGGGAAAACTGCTTTCTGTAATAGCATGCTAAATTGGGAGAAGGCCTTTTCCCCCAGCAGGATATATTTTGTCGATGTTAATAAAGCAATTGCCTTTGTACACAATCTTGCAAGTATACAGCATTATTATCAGCGGATATGGTGCGAAAAAAAATCAGATTGTGCTTTGAAACCACCATGGCAGCGCATCACTTATAAAATATCAACTGGATTAGGATGACGATCACGTTGCCAGCGTTCATTAAAGTCAGCATCAGAGTCTCCTGCAATAGGCGTGTAACTGCTCTGTGAGCTCAGTCAGGGAAAAGGGATCAGTGATAGAGTCGTGGGTTTGATTCCCTCTGGAAATTGCTGCTGCCCTTCGCCTGATGATGAAGAATGGGAAGACACGGAGAGATCAGATGCTTGAACAAATGAAAAGCAACGAAGCCACTGTGGAAGATGGATGTGGAGGAGGAAATATAAATGTATTGGCATGCAAGAGGATAGGAAGAGAGGGAGGCAGAACAAATCACAACAGAATATATGACGGGGGGGATATGAGAATGACAGATTGAGCGGGAGTGCGATGGGGGGGGGGGGGGGGGGGGGGTGAGAGGCAGAGAGATCATTTTAATTGTGATCGTAAAAGAGAGAAAAAGTGAGTTAGACAAAAATAGAGAGCGAGAGGAATGCACGTCAGTGGCTTTGAGTTGAAAGAAAATGAAATAAATGATATAGAAATGTAGAGCGGTGTGTGATCTCATTAGAGCGATGATAGTGTCCACGATATCACACACACACACAAGCGAGGACACACACATGATCACAGCTCACCTACAGTACAGTATGCTTCATCCTATGTACAATTGAACCTATTGAAGGTATACAGTATATGACTGCAGTGTAATCAAAGGGTTAGGTGCTGCTTTGTTCAGGAGCCCATGAGCTGGCAATCACTGCTATAGAAAGGAAGGCGAATGATGCACAGTTGTGTTATTTTGAAGAATGTTCACAGATGTATAGAGTTAATCAAGAACTAAGTATATTACGTTAAAATCAAATGGCTTGTAAGGTCAGCATTAACAGGATATACAAATACACAAATAATGATAGATTCAGCTTCTCAGAGGGTTGAGTGTGAAGTATAATGTTAGTTGTCTTTGGTAAATATTGAAATGGGATGTGTGGGTAGTTCAGAAGGATTTAAATAAACATAAGTAAAGAGATATTACCTTGCAAGAAGTGAAACAGGTGAAGGAAGAAGCCAATTCATCTCTATTCTGTTAGTAATTAACTGGTGAACTAGCTCATCTTTTGGCTTTTTAGCACAGGTCTCGCTGGAAGGTGACTATAAATCTTGATGCACACTCAACCTTCAGGCATTTATTTATACCACTGTCTAAACCACATGTGTCAAACTCAAGGCCTAGGGCCCAAACATTGATGAACTTGCATCTGCCAAGTATCTGGCTTGAAAAAGAATCACTGAGCAGCACACCGAGTTTCAATGGACGTTTCCTTCGGCACTTTTTCTCTCACGACAACAAAGCATGTTTGGTTTTTTCTTTGAGGGAAATCGTTTTGTTGAAGCTGTTGTTGGCCTGTGGAAAAATGTAATCATAAGAAAGGACTGGAAAAGCTGCAGATAGAGCCATAAGAAATGAATGCAACTGATTATTTAATGTTGTTTTTATAGGCAATCATTTAAGCTTTGTTAGTTCCAGGTTTAATATGGGAAATAAGTTCATTTCAATAAGTTTTGCAATAAACATTGAACCAGTCTGGCCCTCGACTAGTACCCATTTTCTTATTTTGGCCCACTGTGTATTTGAGTTTGACACCCCTGGTCTAAACTGTACACATCAGACCTATAGTGTATTTATACTTTTCACTACTGTCCATATTGTATATATTTGATCTATTGTGTATATAAAATATTTCTATGGAATTACATACCTTATAAATCATACTGTATGTATTCATATGTAAAAATACTTTGCACTCATTGCCCTAGTAAGATGCTAAACTATATTTCATTGATTTTTATGACAAAAAAGTAGAATTTGATCTAAAAGGAATAGACGTTTTTGCTTCTTAGAGCGTTACCAAAGACGATTGATATTACTCTCATTGGTGTTCAATGCTACAGTAAGCAGCAAGTTAGCTTAGCATCGCATAAAGACCGGAAACCTGCTCTCTCTGAAGGTAACCAAATCTGCCCACCAGCACCCTTTTTGGCTCGTCAGTCGGGCAAAATAAGCAATGTGAAAAAGGCCATCTTGGGTTTCAGGAAATGGATTTAGTGACTGTGAATTACCGTTTGAAAATCAGAGATTAAAGAAAAAGTTGTAGAAGAAAATGTTGTTTTTTTTCCCCCTTCTGTAATAAAACACAAGCGTGGAGTTTCACCTGATAAACAGCTCTGCGTGGACGTCCTCCCGAGATATCAGTAAATATGAGAGGAGATTTTTTTCTGTGTCGACATGCAGCGTTTGGACTGGGGGTTAAGTAGAGCACAATGTGCTTGGCTGGCTGGCTTTACATTGTAAATTGTTTCCGACTCTCGCTATCTCAGTCTTGCTCCTTCTTTCTCTTTTGTCTCAGTTGCTCTATCTTATCTCTCCATCTCTCGGTCTGGTGAACACAGATCTCTGCAGAGGTCTTTGTTTCTCCACCATCATCTCTGCAAGTCACACCAGCCCGAGAGAAGTTTCATTCATACTGTATCTCACGACGAGAGACTTGTCTGCTGCCCATGTTCCTGCAAGTCTATTTGTCTGCGTCTGATTTTTTTCACAAACATACACTCCTCCATCACACAGAATACTGCCATCAGTACCGGAGACAGAGAGACAGTGTCAGGGAAAAAAGAGAAGAGGAGTGAGAGCAATAAAGAGAGAACACATGCTGGCATGCTTATCGGTTTCATGACTTCAAAGAAAGTGTATACAGAGAGAGAGAATGAGCAGCAGAGAGTGAGGTCATTATCTGCAAAGAAATGGATTACTCTCAGATTAGATTGTTGAGCACAGTGAAGAGCTGCAGCACGGCATGCTTGGCAAATCCCCCCCCCCCCCACATACATTCACACTAAGCTCCTGTCGACTCCTTGACAGATTCGTCATACAAGGAAGTCAAAATGGAGACATCAAAGCACCTACTGCTCAATGGATGCACACACACTCAGGCCGTTTCTCAATCGCGAGGATGCTTGCTTGGTAGCACATGTCTTCCGAGTCACTTGCTTCAGAAGCTAGGCAAGAATCCTTCCTGGCATTCGGAAAACGTAGAGTGGAACAGGCTAGCAAGTGTGCAGGTGTGCGTCATATGAGAGGCCCCGTCTTACATTTTCCGCCACAGATCTGGGGAAATTGGTCCGTGCGCAAAGCATTGTGGGGATTTTAAGGACGTGAAGTCTACCCATGTGCAGCCTCGAAATTACCCCCAAACCAAGAACGCGGCCTCGGTGGAATTCCAAGTATGCTGGAGATTGGAACAGTCCTTCGGCGGCACTCGACGACGTAGTATCCTTGAAATATTGGCTTGGAAGCCAGTTTCCTCGAGATTGAGAAACGGCCACGTACCGTAAAGCTGTAAACAAAACGACATGCTAGCTAGACCACGCCTATCTGCCAGCAGCGCACATGACCTTTGGCTTACAATAATCTATATTGTACTTGTTGATATAACCGGCTTTTATTAGTAATTGTCCCTCAACATATAACAATGGTTTCAGCATCTCAGCTGTGAAGAGTTGCTGGTTAGAACAGAATATACACTAGACTCTTATTGGACAAGCTATTTAATGTTGAATTGGCCTTTTTACATTTTTAAGCTGCACTATTTTTACCTTCGTTCATTTTAAAGATCAAACTGTCAGTTCAATAATTGAAAAGATACATGCAGATTAATTGTTAGCATTTGCATCCCGACAAGAATATTTTGGACATCATTAGACCAGAGTTGATGGTCATGATTTATATTTTTAAAAGGTTGTTTTGTCTTGAAAATAGATCCTTCCAGCTGTTATTTTTAAACCATCTTAGATCATAACATTGTTTTCAAACTCTCATTTACATTGCTTGCCAATTGATTTTGTTATTTATTTTAATCCCATAAATCTCAATCAAAAGGTCTTTGGTCCTTTGTCATCTTATTTGACTTGTATCAGCCTTTGCTAGTTCTGCATATGGACATTGATAATTGTTCATAAGTCAAGTACATTCCTAAAGTTTGGAAGAAGAATTAGCATTCGTGTCACCAATACTAATCGTTTCAGTCAAATACACTGATTACAGTGATGTGTGTGCGAGTTTATACAGTAAGTGGGGGTTGAATGTGTGTTGGGCCTCTCTGCACCCTTCACTCATCTTCTTTATCTCAATATGTAATGCAGTTATGGATGTGACAGTATGGCTGGCAGACATAAAAACACATCACAAGCCACTATTTCACTGCATGTATTATGCAGAAATGAGATTTTCTTCTGAGGAGTATCATCAACTACCCCCTTAGACAGTGTTCAGAAAGTCTGATAGCTTACATTACCACTTTAATTATCTCATGCAACAGTCTAAATGATGTTTCAAGCAGCATACTGTACATTTACATACAGTTGTGTGCTGTGTATTTTTAGTCCTTTTAAAAAGGTCCCATGTCATGGCCATTTCTACTGATCATAATTCCATTGTTGAGGTATACTAAATGATGTTAAATTGTTAAGATAGGTTCAGGAGCATGGCCACGCCTAAAACTCCACCTCGAACCACGGCCACCCCTATTTATATCCGGCAAAACTTCCGGCCACTGCTTGTCTCCATCCTTTCAACCCACCCTCCCTCTCCCTTCTACCCATACAGTTCCCCTTCCGACTCACACATCCATCCATCCCTTCTTCCCTCCCTAAACATCCCTACATCCCTCATCCCTTCAACATTTATATTTAAACTGTGCATATTTATATACTGTATATACTAACATTTTAATTCCAGGTATTGTCTGGGGGCCCGTAATCAGCCCACGCAGATCATGCCGGAGACGGAACCCCCACTCTGAGTCTCCCACTGCACGGACCACAGCTCGTCCTCCCAGATCATCCCTTCACCCCCCTCACATCATTCACATGTTACTTCAATACACTTACAAACATCACACTGTTGTGGCGTGGTTCCTGCTAGTGAACATAGATTTATACTGTGCAATTTTCCAAACTCACATTGGTTTCTCATACAGCATCTCTGTATAGTATGTGTATTCACTCTGTCCTAAACGCCTTGATGGAGCTCCTGCCACCCCCTCCCTGTGCTCTGATTGGTCAGCTCGCCCACTCCGTTCTGATGAGATCACCACCGTTACAGCGGATCGTCAGTGATTATGTGTTACAATGGCGTTAGCAACCAGAAAATGACACCAGTAAGGACAAACAGATGAGAATGCTGCGTGGGGTCTGGGTGCCGAGTTTGGCGGGACGTTGCGCGGCTCGCTGCTGCGAGGAGCGGACAGTGTGAGCTGGGTTCATTTCCTGCTTGCTGCGTGGGATCTGCGAGACAGCGCGAATGGACGCGGGAAGGGGGGGTGCTGAGGTGGCTGCCTAGGTTTTTCAGATTAAGTGTATATTTTATTATGTCCAAATGTCCCTTGTAAAAAAATGTAATTGCATATAAAGTAAACCCTTTCATCATATTTTGTTGCTTTTGCAACATGTTCTTTATCCAAATAATTTCAAGCGTGTCGTCTGCCATTAATTCATTCAAAGAAAAATGAAAAAGCTGCAACCTCAAACAAAATGGCGTGATAAATGTGGGGGTGCACCACCATTAGACTTTGTTTTAACATTATTTGTAAAAAGAAAATGCTCCTCCGTATTTCCTCTCTCTCTGGCTTACATTAAGAAATCAACTGCATTAAAAGGAAACTGAAAAACACACATGCATGCAGTGAGAAAGTCTTAGCAGTCAGCTGTTTTCTGATTGCTGTTGGCAGCATTATCGGTGAAGAAAGTTTTATGTCTCACGCTGCAGCACACACACACTGGTTCTGCGTCTGTTTTGGTGTCAGCAACAAAAACCAACAAAGCCTAACAGTACAAGTAAAACTGGTTGCAGAAGACTTGCTTAAGGGTGCTGTTAAAACAGAACAAAACACTATAACTCAGTGGGACCAGTCAGTGTCTGTATGTTTTACTCTGACAGTATCAAACGTGAGGTACACTGACTGCATATGTGTTTTGAGTGGCTGACCATTAAGTGGCTCTCAAAACACTTGACTGAGCTGTGGTCCAGTCTTTGGAAAAGTAGAAAAGAATACTAGCTTGATGCACATTTCTACCAGCTGTACAGACAGAGAGCCCCCTGGCAAGTGACCTGCACGTTCAAAAGTCAGCTCCTTTAAGAACATGTTTCTGCTCCCATCATATTGTAGCCAATAAAGGATGAATGCCAGAGCAAGTCACAACAGAGAATAAAGTAAAACAGGATTTTCAAAAGTGAAGTCGCTGCAGCATAAAACCTAAGGCGACAATAACTCCAGTTCCAAGTACTTCATTAACTGTCAGCGCACATCAAAGAAGCTCATGAGTCAGACTCTTTATTCCAGCACTTTTACAGGGCTGAATACATCATAGCAACAAATGTTGAAGATGGATGGGTCAACAACAACAATATGTGCAGGTTCCCCCCTGTAACTTCTGTGATTTTAGATTAGGTTATTATTTTCTTTTTAGCTATTTCAATTATGTGCCATTAGTGCAAGAAAAAAACATCACTAGTATTCCCTCTCACACATATTTTTGGAGAATGAATAGATAAAAGGAAGTGTGTGTGTGCGTGTGCGTGTGCGTGTGCGTGTGTGGTGAAGCATAGCCAACTGTGGTGTCTGGAGAGGACCAGTCCGCACAGAACAGCCATACCTTCACACTACTTACCCACGCCTCATCACACTAACCCACACCCACACCATGTTAGATGAGAAAGAAAGCTCAATATGTTTTCTTCATCTACTCAGTCTTTCCTTCTCTTCAGCTTGGCTATTCAACCAAAACACAAAGATGATACGCTTCATGTCACAATTAAAAACAGTCTGCTATTTTGACAGCAAACCAGCTTCTGACATGATTGATGTAGCTTCATAATTTTAAAACCTCTGTAATACTCAATAGGGAAGTAATCCACTGATTCATCCAGCCTTCGTGGTTTCAGTGTAATGTTGTTGTCTGGACTCGTATTTGGTTGTTCTTATTCGCATATTCTGTTCTGCAGTTCATTACAGGATTACCTATGGTTGAGATGTTTCTACACAGAGAGGATTTAATCATATTATACAGACAGGTAACAAGAACACTGAGCAGCCTTGACATGTAAGTCCTTTAAACATCACTTGTAACGTGACATAAAACTGTTCATCACCACAGTGGCTTTCCACCACAAATGTTGCATATTTGTATCACATTCGGCCCCTTAGGGACTGGAAGACTTGGCAATGTGTCCCTGATTCCCACACAGGGACACGTTTTTCCTGCCTGCCACAGATGAGATGAAGATGAGCTGAGCGGACACTGTGAGCAGACATTTGGCTTGTCAGGTGTGTTCGTTCCACATCAGGAAACATGGTGTCACACACATTTACTGCTTACTAGACCCATCATCACACAACAGACCCAGAGAGCCCATGAGAGAAAATGCTGATGGTGGATCTACAAATGTGCCTTACCAGGATTGGGATTTTAGTTTGCTAAATAATAGAGATAAAGCATTAGTTCAACTGAATCATGATCAAGAGAAAAATAATCTGCAACAGCCATATACTATTCTACAAATACGAGGATTTGATTCCTCTTTGTTTTATATGATTTCAAAGGGATTCTCTTTGAGTACTGGATAGCAGGTATAGGAAAAAAACAAGGTATTTCAAGGTGGACAATCACCTTGAGCTTTCAGAACTTGTGATGGGCATTTTCACGTTTATAAAAACAATATAATTAACCTATAATTAATAGAATAATAAAAAGAATATATGACAGATAACCCAATATATTTTTCTTAGTGTATGCATGTATGTGCGTATGTAGTGAATGTGTTGGATAGGGATAGTGTTGCCTTGACTACCGGAGTGTGAAGGCATGGTATCCAAACGCAATTCTAGTTATTATGCATGTAGCACGAACGCACGCACACACACACGCGCACACACACATTGCCTCTGCGACATTAACAAAATGAAAACACCTGAGTCGTGACGGGGTTACGAAATAGCCTCGCAGCACAGAGTGAGGGGTCGGTAAAACTCATGGTTAAAAAGATAAAACGTTGCTACGGTTTATCAAAACATAAAAACACGGAAGGACGGACAGTCAGTCAGTGGTCAGTTTTTCGGAAATACTCACGCTCTTCTTCCGCAGGTGCAGCCCGTGCTTCAGTAGTCCAGGCAGATCCCGGATTTTATGTTTCAGCTGAGCCTGGTCTCGTGCGCTCCGGTTCCATCGTAAACCCGCGAGCAAGCCGTCCTCTGCGGGCTCCGAGTCCTCCATGGTCCCCCTCCTGCTCCTGTCTGTCCTCGAGCTACCGCCTGCCACCGCTCCGGAGTTTTTAATGTATCCTCACAAGGCGCACTGCCGCCCGCGCCCGTTCGCCATTTCCCCCTCTACCTCGCGCTCACACTCAGCGTCCTGCATCTGCAAAAACTGCACGACCTACTGAATGTGTATTCCGCAGCACGCGAGGCTGCTCCACTCCACTCCACCCAATGGCTCGCGCGTCCTACTCCTCACTACCAGGTTGGTGAGAGTGTGGGTGGGAGGGGGGGGAGGTCACAGGTGAAAAAAAACATTGCATCACTTCCACCCTTCATTTAAATTCAAAGGGGCTCTATTGGCACGACCATATCGAAAACATAGAAGTGCCAAAGCATGTTGTACAAGGTGTTACAACATGAGCAAAACATTAAATGTATATGCCAACAATAACATGCAATTAAAAACCAAAGAAAGTGTTTGTGTGTGGGATTCAAAGGCTTTATTGTCAAATGCACAGTAGCTACAGTGTACAATGCAACATAAACGTATAAGACAAAAAACAATACAAATGTTACATCTATACAAAATAGTCCAGGATTATGTTTCAAGACCAAGTCATGCAGATGAAGTAAACTATGTACATGTAATAAAAAAAAATACAATAAGCTAAATGTTGCAGAGATTGTTGTAAGTCACCAATTGAATTCAGGAGTCTATAGAATAAGATAAACATATAAGTTTGCTTGTGGAGTTGATATTTCCAATTATAATGTTTATTTATGCCTAGGCTTCACTATAAAGATAATAGCCTTGTGGGGAGGGAGAAATTAAGCAGAAGAGACTTGGTAGGGCTACGTCACCACATTACCTGGCTCAAATTTCCAAAAGTAAACAAAGAGAAGCCATGGAGTGTGTGTCTGTCTGTGGGAGGTTGTATGCTGCAGCAGAGTCTATGTTCCAGGTGTGGAGCTACATCGTGTCCTGGCTGTGAGAATAGCTGTGGAGCTTTTTCATTCCAGTTTTACCTCAGGCAGAAAGCTGATGAGCTGAAACATGAGACGGTCTCAAACCTCCAGCCTGTGAGGGGATGAAGATGAGACGCCTTTGGTTCCCCACTCTACATTTCCATAATAGTCATCATCAGACAGTACTTTGAAACTCTTTTGTTAGAGGCAGTGTATGTTTACTTAGCATGCTGGTTGGACCAAGTGTGTCTCATGTTGGCTTTTAAAGCTGCACTCCCCTGGCATCATAATAAGCAACTATTTCTCTATGCGTTTTGCAAGAAGACATTCACTGTATGGCTTGAAACATAACTCAGCTCTGTTGGGAAATTTGAAAAACAAGATGACAAGTGAAGATGATCAGAAGGAGAATTCATTTACATTCAGTAGATCCAATTGGATCTGAGCTTGACACTGCACATAAATGTGAGCAGAGTTCAGTTTGAGTGCAGGGGGTTTAGTTGTATAACTCAAATGTCGAGTCTGCTTTCCTGATAGGACTTGTAATCTGGGATAATTGGCCCCTTTCAGGGACTCAGATTATACCAACACCAAGGCTGTCAGTTGTAATGGGCCGCCATACTGTTTAGCAGCTGAAAAACACACACACACCATTTTTTTGTAGAGCTCAAAAGCTAGCTGTAACGTTTCATTCAATAACATGATAAATGTACGTTTGGTGCTGAATCCAGACTCAAATGAGGAACAGAAACAGTGATGTTCTATTATAGTCAGCTTTCTTCTTTCTCCACTACTCTCTATATTTGTCGGTATCGCTTTAACTTTTACACTTAGGGCCTATGGGTGGCATTAGCACAGTTTTAGGGGACTTGGCTTGAAGCCGGAGGGTGGTGGGTTTGAGTCCCACACGGACCCCGGTGCGGAGTATGTGCTGGTAGCTGGAGAGGAGCCAGTTTATCTCCTGGGTACCGCCTATGTGCCCTTGAGCAAAGCTCTAATTGCTTGGAGCTCCGACTGTGTGGAAGACTCTACACTCTAAAATCTCAACAATTAGGTCCTGTGTGGATTTGGGGCATTTTTGTAATGAATAACATAAAAAATGTCCCTAATGAAGGATTATTAAAGTGCTTCCTCTTAACAAAATCTGATAGTCCGTGCAGTGTGAAGGATGCATCACATTTTACTCTTCAAGTTCAACACTGTAATCAACTGTGTCGAACACAACAAAGCTGTTGTTTGCCAAGACTAACAGTAGTTTGTTTGGCTTCAGACCTTCGATTAAATACATTGTAACCATACAATCTTTTCACAATACATAGAGATCCATGTCAGCGGCAACTTCTGTATTTGGTGTTTGGCTGTACTGAAACACATTCCATGGGCTTAATAGGATCTACAGACAAAGATAGACAGAACGCCAAGATTCAAAGGGATGCGGCTAAGATTCAGACATGGTCTGCTGCTAAAGAATGTGCAACAATATAGACACATGCATGTCAAGTTTTTTTAGATTGTCTTAAAAACAAAACATTTTGAACATGTCAAGAATTTGTAGTGAGTTAAGAGAATAAAAAGTTGATAGTTGTTAAAGATCGTGAACACTTGGTTTCAAATCTGTTTGTGATATACATACACAGAAGAACAGAAGAAAAAAAGGCTCATATCTGCCATGATCTACCAAAGGGCCAAGATAGAGCTAAACCCAATTACTCAAATATAACCCAAACCTTTCATGTCTTTCTCAGATCCTCATGCAGATACCTGGAGAGAAAGAGATTTGGCAGAACGCACTGAAAGAGAAGCGATAAAACTCCAGTCAGCTGTGACAAAATATCACAATGAAGAAATGCTGCCAGACAGGAATTAGTATATACCATAAGACTCGTAACTTCTATAGGTCTCCGGTAAATCTAAAGAAAGCAGCAGAATCTGTATTTTGGACTTTAAACACCAGCAGATGCTTGAAAGTGAAAGAAGGAAAGAAGGAAAACACACAGTGTTGAATTGTTGAAGAAGCAAAATAAAAGGAGGGGACTTTGGGCTTTCTTGTGCCGACTCTGGAGGATGATGAAATATGCTGCTCTGCGGTCTCTGGGGACCACTGTGACCAGCCACTGATACACACACACACACACACACACACACACACACACACACACACACACACACACACACACACACACACACACACACACACACACACACACACACACACACACACACATACACACACACACACACACACACACACACACACACACACACACACACACACACACACACACACACACACACACACTGTCACATATGCACATGCAGCAAAATCAAATAAACCTGATAGCACAGTGTTTGAATGAATGAGCCCTACATACAGTAATAGTGCAAGCACCATACTGTAAGATACACCATGTTACATGATGATGAACAGGGAGAATGAATTATAGGGGGAGGGGAAGGAAAGTAAGGAAGGAGATGGGGAAAAGGGTAGAACAAGAGGGGCCGGAGCAAGGAGAGAGAGAGATAGTAAACCAATTACCAGGAATGGAGAAAGCCTTTCATCCAAAAACTGTCTCCACACACGGAAATATACACACTTTTGTATGCCTCCCTTCTGCATGCAAATACCGTATCCACACACACATGGTCAGACATCTCTCTTTATCACTCACTCACACACATTTTCAGAGCCCTCTTCAAACAAATGCACTCATGATTAAATATGGAAGAGTGCCTCTGGCGAACCGAGAAGAGATACAATTCCTCTGCTCTCTTATGGAGCTCTCTGTCCATTGGGATAACAAATAAATGCCAAAGGAAGGGAGAGAGAAGACGAGGAAAGAACACGGTGGGCTGAGAAAAAAGGCACAAAGGGAAGGGGAGGATGGAGAAGAGTGGAGAGAGTGAAGGGTGAGAAACCACCCGAAGACAGGAAAGGAGAAACTGAAAGCAGACAAGAAGAAGAGGACATAATTTGAGTTCAAACAAAAAGTGAGGAGAGGACTGCCGTGCTAAAATGAACAAGAAACTATGCCACAATATGACATATAAGGTAAAGTAAAGAACAGAAGCAAAGCTCACACCATGAAAAAGCACTGTGCGGGTAACTGCATCGCCCTTTAGACGCAGCAAAAACAACTTTTCCAGCCATCTCAGCTAGACCAGAGGATGAGTTATAATGAGTAACCCCCTGATTTTTCCTCTAGCTTCATCATCAAGTCAACATTTCAGTGTGTTCAATACTTAAAAAACAATGTGTTTGATTATCAAATGTTATAATGCTTACTAAACTAAAATGGTGAATACTAGACCCTGTAAACATCATGTTAGCATTGTGCCTATGTGGGATATGCCTTAAAGTCCAGCAAGCATGAGACGCGTCTTGTTTAACTCATATAGGGGCAGTTTATGCCTGCAAAACATTGATATAAGCATGTTAGTCTATGAAGCCAAACATTATGAACCAGCATGTGGGGGATGAGATAAACAGTTTTGCATCCAAACAAAGAAGAAACTTTTAATGGACTTCAAGGCAACCCCTTCCTGCTGAGACAATTAAAAAGCCATTAGATGATAAATACTTCACACACCCCACAGTAGCATAATGAGTCTGACGTGCATTTACATGTTAGAGTGTGTGTGTATGCAGTCAAACACACACTGCCATGTGCACAGACACCCTGAAGCTATTTCAGTTCAATATGCGGGTCATATATTATTGGTGCTGCGTGGGAAAAGCACAGAACAGTTCTCTCCAAACTGAACGATTCCTCTCATCATATATGCTGCGTGAGTGCCATCTAGCAGTGACCATGGTGAACTGCACGGTTTAGTGCAAACAATGAATATGGGGATCTTAAAAAGGTAAAGGGTAGTATTTGGCCATTGGAGCCAATGTCGTAAATCAATTGGCTAAACTGCTTTATAGTAAACTGCTTTATAGTAACACTGAAATGTCAGAGGTTTTGATCATTAATGTGGTTAACCTACAGTAGATTAGCCAGGGTCACTGCATTATAAATCCTTATAGCCTATCTACAATAGCATGATATGAATTGAAATGTTTGAATTTACTGCACTGAAAAAACTGAAAAGTATACTTTAATATTATTAGATCAACAGATGTCCCATAAGTATAGGTAAGTTGAAAGCAAAAATATTAAGTTAAAGCTAATATTATTTATCAACACTTAATACTTTTACTTAACCTTAAGGCCCTGACACACCAACCCGATTTTGGGAGTCAGAGGCCGTCGGGCATTCGCGGCGCCGTAGTCAGGTTGGTGTGTCCCGCACCGTCGACCGTGACACGCCTTATTTGGACTGCCAGACCCGATGCATGGCCGATTCAACATGTTGAATCGGCCATGCATCGGGTCTGGCAGTCGGACCAAATAATCACTCTGATTGGCTGTTCAGCTAGCAAATCAGTGCATGAGAAGTGAAGCGGAAGTGAGGGACGTAAACAAACGATTTAAGAAGGCACACACAGGCCCTTTCTCATTTCTCGAACTCCCCTCCTCGACTCCTATCCTCGATACTTAGTCCCGCCCACAGGAGATGCGAGCGGAGGAGCCGAGGAGGGGAACCGAGGAGGGGAACCGAGGAGAGAGGAGGGGAAGCAGCAGGCGGTTAGAGAAATGAGAACTCCTCTCCTCTGAGCGGTCATTTTAAAGAGACGTCCATTAATGATGACAAGAGGCTCAGCAGCCCTCTGTCTGATGGACAGATGTGTTCATGACCACTTATATATTTACTTTGATTCATTCACAGTGCGGTATAATGAGACAATAACAGGCTACAGATGCAGACACGCACACACACATATATATATATTTATATAAATATATACAATTTAAGAATCAAACAGAGCACTCATAATAACGTAACACTATCAGAGACTGGATATATCCCCCCCCCCCTCTCCTCTCTGGTCGCTACAATGAGGGAAATAAATTACGGGCCAAAAGTTGTATTTACAAGTATTAAAAGTAAGCAGAGGACACCAAACCAACTGAGACCTGTCTGTCCGCTGCATCTATGCACACAC
Source organism: Pseudochaenichthys georgianus (assembly GCF_902827115.2). Taxonomy (NCBI): domain Eukaryota; kingdom Metazoa; phylum Chordata; class Actinopteri; order Perciformes; family Channichthyidae; genus Pseudochaenichthys; species Pseudochaenichthys georgianus. The sequence continues at coordinate 22,074,613 of NC_047513.1, read as the reverse complement.
TGTACCACACACACACACACACACACACACACACACACACACACACACACACACACACACACACACACACACACACACACACACACACACACACACACACACACACACACACACACACACACACACACACACACACACACACACATACAGCTCCTAAAACAGGCTACAGCCGTTGTGTATTTTATTGTGAAGCACTAAATGGTTTTAGAAAAATATCGACTCTTTGTTTGTAGATATCTACTAAACTACAGCAAATACAGAGAGTAATGTAGGTCTGTTATACTGAGTGATATATATTATACACACTGCTCTGCTTTCTGCACGGACCTCACAGCTGTTCTCACTGTAAACATCGCGTCGCGATGAAAGCAGTTAATAAAATAATATCCAGGGGATGCATGCAGAGCTGTCATTGGCTGAGATAAGTCCGGCCGTGCGTCACGACTCTTTGAAACATCTCTGTTGCCGGAAATGCATCCACGAAGGAGCCGTGGAGGACCGTGGAGGACCCATCAGTGTATCCTCGGTTATAGCTCCTCCAGAGAGCCTCCTCGACGCTCGGTCCTCGGTCCTCGAAGTGCATTTAGAGAAATGAGATGTCCTTCAACATGGCGCGCTAAAATTCATTTCCGGGTCACTACCGGAGGACCGAGGAGTCGAGGAGTCGAGGAGGGGGATTTGATGAAATGAGAAAGGGCCACAGACTGCTATTCATTTTCATCTCATCATGGCGATCTGGAATGATGCAAACGAAGACCTGCTCATCACCTTGATCCAGGAGAGGCCAGCTCTGTATGATATTACGGAGAAAATATACTCTTCTTCTTCTCTGTCTTCCGGTTGTTACCTCTTTTGAATGACGAATACACACTACCGCCGCCTGCTGGTAAGGAGAGTTATTGCCACTCACGCACTGAAGTCGGTGCGGTGTGTTCCCGTGCGACACATGGCCAAAACGCAGGAGAACACGGCCAGGCAACAGCCGACTTCAGCGTCGGCTAGTCCTCTGGTGACTGCTTGGTGTGTCAGGGCCTTAATAGAGTTATGTGAAATGTGTTGACAATGTTTCAGTTCTTTCAGTGTGTGAAAATACTGCCAACTTCCTTCTATATGATAATGTATTTTGTAAATATTTTTTGGGAGGATCATTTGACAAGGACACATACCATGACATACCATGACTACTGAACTGTATAGAATCCAAGGGTTAATAGAACTGCATAGAGCAAAACTGAAATAATGAGGTTCAAGGTTAAAGTTTCAAGGTTCTTTATTTAGTTATACGAATAGCTACAATAGTTATGCCGATGAAAATATTAGGTCACAGGCACAACACAAAACACAGATAAACAGAAAAATGTAGTGCAAGTAAATAGTATATTATATACTAATAGTACACTAAATATAGTGAAAGTAAATGCGCAGAATTCCTCGGAATTTGAGTTTCATTGATAATGAAATGACAAAAAAAGGATATGACTCTACATCTTTCCTGCCTCAGGGAGTGACTGCAGAGCCAAAGGCAATATTATCTCATAAGCAAATAAGATAAGAGAACATTCATTTAAAGGTAACATTTTTTAACTATATGCATGCAGACTCATGGTCTCCTGGTAGAGAGTTTGTTTGCTTAACCGATTGTATCCCTCCCTTTTTACTTACCCCTAGATTCCACCGGGTCCGTCTGCGCCGCGTCAAGGCTGCGCCGCGTCAAGGCTGCGCCGCGTCAAGGCTGCGCCGCGTCAAGGCTGCGCCGCGTAAAGGCTGCACCGCGGTTTTGGTCCGACCTCCTCCAGCGTCGGCTGGTGGAAAATATTTTAAGTGGGGCTGTGGAAATGGTGACCAAACAATACTAGGGGGGTCCGGGGGGATGCTCCCCCGGTAATATTTTTTTAGAAAAGACCCCTTAAATTATGACTTCTGGTGATGTTAGAGGGGGGGGGGAGGACAAATTGAGGCTTAAAAATATGAGAAGACTGATCAATACCTCCATAATCTTCGGTGTGGTTAGCTATGAATCTTCCAAAACTTCCAAACACCTTGTCCTGGACATAGTTTCTACAGCATAAACTGTGCAACAGTACATAGGCCCACACAAACTGCAGAACACTGGGACTTTGGGAACACTCAAAATTACTTAAAATGATTTAATTCCCATTTAACCTGTTAAGGGGCTTTTTTCCCCCGTTTTTTTTCTCACGAAACTGTGACTCAGGGCTTCTTAAAATGTAATAAACTATTCATGTGTCCTACTCATTTAACGAGAAGAAACTCAGCTAACTGATGATATGAACCGTGTTTACCGAAACAAAACACAAGTCTCACAAGAAGCGTCTAAGTGAGCCCTCTAGGTATAAATCAATCGATATGCACAAACAAGCTTAGCTAACAAGCTGAGATTCCACAGATTCTAGAAATATAAGTATCATCACTGAGCGATCAGAACTCGCGACAGAGGAAGCAAATACAGACATCACACGACGAAGCTTTAGGTAGCAAAACACGGAGATATGCTCACCTTTTGCTGTTATTCTGATCAAAAACGAGAAAAACGCGGCTGAAGGTTAATCCATAGGTTAATCCAATGTGTCTGTCACTTTGAAAAAAATATTGATAATCCATAATTCCATTTTTATGTCAAAAACGGAGTTTTCATTAGCTGCTAATGATAGCTTCCAGAGTGAATGACAGCTTCCTGTTTTGTCTCGTTGGATACGAGTCCAAACAACTCACAGACTGCACCGGGCGCTGGCGCCCTGTGACCATCAGATTTGACGACGCTGATTGGCTGCAATTATGTTTCGGCGGAATAGTTTAAAGATAGCAACAGTTGGCTTCTGCAGCACTTGCTGCACTCTCGCCTGGGCACTGTGCATAGCGCCCAGACGAGAGAGGGTAATGATACACGGGCAAGGCCAGGCAGGAAACATGTGACTTATCAGTAACTTTAGACATCGTAACACAATTTGAAACGAGATTTTATTGTAGATTATACATTTTACTGATACCAATTATATAATTACATAACCAATTATATAATCTCCCCAATCTGATCAATGATGATATGTATAGCCGCATATCATCATTTCAGCGCTGGTTGTCCTGGTGGTGCCCAGCAAACAATGGGGGCTTCGTAAATAATTGGACAGCCTTCTGGGGAAAACCTGGTCTGATTAAGAGAGACGGCATTCATCCTACTTTGGAAGGTGCAGATCTCATTTCAGCAAACGTTTCAGGGCTTTGTGGACTTAATCCATGACAAACTGGAGTTGAGACCAGGAGGCGGAGTCGCAGTCTTACACGCTTCTCTGCGCTCTCTCCTAGGCAGTCATCCATAGGAATCCCGAACACAATAAAATACCCAATATTAACGGTGTGTGTGTCTGCCCAATGACAATTTAAGGTAAACCCTAATAACCTAATACAAGTAAATGTAACAACTACTACAGTGCAACAAAACAGGAAGATTAAATGTGGTCTCTTAAACATAAGATTTCTAGCATCTAAAGCAATATTGGTAAATGATTTAATATCAGATTATAATATTGATATATGCTGTCTCACTGAAACTTGGTTGAGACATGAAGAATATGTCAGCATAAATGAGGCCACTCCACCCAGCCATATCAATACTCATATTGCCCGAAGGCACGGGCCGAGGAGGCGGAGATGCAGCAATCTTTGACTCAAGTTTACTTATCAATACTAAACCAAAATTAAATTATACCTCCTTTGAAAGCCTCGTTTTTAGTCTTACGCATCCGACCTGGAAAACTTTGCAGCCAATCTTATTTGTTACAGTGTATCATGCACCAGGTCCTTATTCAGAATTCTTATCTTACAGAGTTTTTATCAACTTTGGTACTTAAAACATATAAAGTAATTATCGTAGGTGACTTTAATATTCATGTTGACGATGATAAAAATAGCCTTACTGTTGCATTTAACTCTATATTAGATTCTGTTGGTTTCTGTCAGAGTGTAAATAAACCAACCCACTGCTATAATCACACTCTCAACCTTGTTCTGACTTATGGTATTGAAATTGAGCAACTATTAGTCGAACCGCATAATCCTGCTTTATCCGACCATTTCTTGGTAACTTTTGAAGTACTGTTACTAGACTACAAAGCATTAGTCATCTGCTATAGCCAAATTTAAGGAAGAGATTCCATCAATACTTAACTCGATAGCATGTCTGCATGTAAGGGAGGAAACTTATACAAAATGTACACCACCCCAAATTGATCATGTTGTTGATAGTGCTACAGATGCGCTGCGAATAAAATTAGACTCTGTTGCTCCTTTGAAAAAGAAGAAAATAAAACAACATAGATTAGCTCCATGGCATAATGCCGAAACCCGCAAAAATAAAGCAAAAGTCGAGACAACTTGAAAGGATATGGCGTTCCACTAAACTTGAAGAATCTCGTTTAATTTGGCATATTACTCTCAATGAATATAAGAAAGCACTGCGTAAAGCGAGAGCAGCCTACTCCTCTTCATTAATAGATGAGAATAAGAATAATGCAAGATTTATTTTCAGCACTGTAGCCAGGCTGACAGAGAGCCACAGCTCGACTGAGCCTTCTATTCCCACTCAGTAGCAAAGATTTTATGTGCTTTTTTAACGATAAAATTGTTACTCTTAGAAACAAAATTAATGACCTTTTGCCTTTGACCAGTATAGTGTTATCAACAGCTCCTGGAAACGTAAGTTCTAATATTACACTAGATAGTAAAGTAGAATGCTTTTCAGCCATTAACCTTGAACAATTAAATTCAATGATTCTCTCTTCTAAACCATCAACGTGCATGTTAGACCCAATTCCAACCAAGCTGTTGAAGGAAGTTTTTCCATTAATTAGCACTTCTTTATTAAATATTATGAATATGTCTTTATTATCAGGCTATGTTCCACAATCATTCAAAGTAGCAGTGATAAAACCGCTTCTTAAAAAGCACAACCTCGATCCAGAGGTTTTAGCCAACTATAGACCTATTTCTAATCTTCCGTTCCTCTCAACAATTCTTGGGAAAGCAGTCGCAAAACAGTTGTGTGATTACTTAAAAAACAATGATTTATTTGAAGATTTTCAGTCTGGCTTTAGAACACATCATAGCACAGAGACAGCTCTGGTTAAAGTCACAAATGACATTCTAATAGCCTCAGACAAGCGACTTGTCTCTATTCTTGTTTTGCTCGATCTCAGTGCTGCATTTGATACTATCGACCATGATATCTTATTGCAAAGACTAGCACTTAGTTGGCATAAAGGGAACTGCTTTAGGCTGGTTTAGGTCCTATCTATCTGAACGCTCTCAGTTTTCTCAACTTTTCAACTCTTTTGTGTATTCTGTGAGGGATCCACTCTGAGAAAAAACATGCAGTAAATCATAATGTAACAAAGCAGAAAACTAGTGCCAACCTGAAACTTACTACACACACACACACACACACACACACACACACACACACACACACGCACACACACACGCACGCACGCACACACACACACACACACACACACACACACACACACACACACACACACACACACACACACACACACACACAGAGAGATACCAGTGCACACCCATCTGAGACAAATCCTTTCGCCATGCAATACAATAACAGAGTAAAAAAGTTGATTTCAATGATGATCTAATTAAAAGGGACAAAGTGTTTGTATCAACTATGTATGTATTTATGTATGTATGTTTACATGCATGTAGAGAGTATATTATTTATATAGAAAAAACAGTAAATCAAGAAATGTAATAAAAGGAGTGTCTTTGCATGTTGCCCTTTGACCATCATTTGGTCCCAACAAAAGCAGAAATGAGATTCATCCATGCAGCTCACTGCAATGTCTACACAAACAGCAAAACTGAGCCCAATTATCACAAAAACATTAAATTCATGAATGAGCCTCAGTGTATTAAAGGTTTAGAATTGATATATACTGTATGTATGAATTAAGAGCTTGTAATACCCATAGACTGAAAAGGTAATACCAGAGAGCAAAGTGAAAGGGAGTTTTGATAATGTGCAGCATCGACACTTCCCAATAACCTCAAACTCTGCAACCACTGAGCTATTTTGAAGTCTAAAACTGCCCACTGAAAGTCCCAAACCACGTCTTGATCAAAACTGCATGGACACAAACCCGCTCTTACAACATACAGATACAACATCTCTTAGTTTGCATTGCTATCTTTAATTGAATTTGTGAATTCTCCAGTTTCCATTGAGTAATCCAATAGACAGAGGGGAAGTTACATGTCAAAAATAGTAGGTTTGGGGATTTATAGTAAATTGAATATTCTGATTACAAAACGTCTCACTGTGGAGCAAAGCACTTTCTAACATGTTGCAATGATGAATTTAATGGAAAACAGTTAGCAAGTCATTCTTATTTGAAAGAAAGGAATAAACCTGTGAAAACACATGAACTTCTTCCCTTTCCTTCTGTTTTAACTTATAACAAGAAGAATGTGTGAGTAATCAACCAACTCATGAATGGAAAAATCGATTATCATGACTAATATTGGAACAGGAACATAATGGTGAAGAAACAATTAGAAAACCACTGATTACATGAGACACAACATGTGCACCTATTAAACTTGTAAATGGTGACAAATTCAATACACAGGCTCAAGACTGGAATCTAAATTGGCACAGTGTGAGAGATACTGATCATTTCAGGAAGTATTGTGACATCATAAAAATTATCATAACATCATTCAAGGGGAGAAAATGGTGTGTAAATAGATATAGGCAGTTTATATCTGGGTTATTAAAACAAAAAATCTACAGAAAAATTGACTACTCGTCACTGGGTATTTATTTTATTTTTAATTCACCACCAACATTTATTTGGGAATACTGCTATGCAAATGCATGGTTTTAAGTGGATTTTCCCTTTTAATTATGTGTCATAGGGATTGTTTTGCTCGTCAACAACGATTGTGTGTTTGAAAAGTACTTTACTGTTATTTGAAGAAAAAATACTACAGTTTATCTTTTACCCTTAAGTAGCACGAAAAGGTTAAAGCAGCTTGTGTACCTTATTTAAATTCCTGCTCCCGCTGGTCACTTCCATGTGGACCATCTTCACCAAATTCTGATGAATTGCTGACTGATCCGGTCTGGCATCAGACCGGATCTGATGCTTGAACATATAGTTTGCGTCAACATTTTGACGCAAACTATTAATTCCGTGCCTGATGCATGATTATTGGGAAATCCCTCAAGCAGAATATAAAATGACAGCCTATCGCAAAGCCAAGACAACTTCTCCTGGACCTGGCAGCCCTCAGCATCAGTGGAAACTCAACAAGGGCTTCCCGGCAGCTCAACATGTCTCCTCCACTCAGTAAGTTGTGAGCAACCTGTGTGGTGCGCACAGTTTCTGCGTATTTTCTCCTTTAATTAATTTCGATTTCTTCTCCGCAGACGCGTTCTGGCTCTCTGCGGTGATGCTGTGCGCCCTGCTGCTGTGCGCCATCGGAGCTCCGGTGGAAGACGCTCCCACCGACAGCCCGGCGGCCGGTGACCCCTCCGGTGAGGAGGAAGAGGAGGGGCCCTCTGACCTCCTGAGCACCTCCGGGGTCTGGGATCTGATCCTTGGTGCAACCAGACGTCACCAAAAGGAGGTAAAAAGCTTCCAGGAAATTCACTAAGATGTGCTATTGTCTGTGAGACTCACTTCATCAAGTTTCACTGGGTCATTTTCAGAGGTGGGAGAAGTATTCAGATATTGCGTTTAAGTAATAGTATAATTTAGGAAAACTCTACAAGTAAAAGTCCTGCATTCAAAATGTAACTCAAGAAGAAGTAGAAAAGTATTGGAATCAAAATATACTTAAAGTAGGTCTACATAAAGTAAAAGCACTCATTATGCAGAATGGTCCATTTCAGAATAATATGTATTTTGATTATAATTATTTTAATTACTTTGTATGTTGCAGGGTAGCTTGTGAATTTACTACAGGTGTAACTTTACAGATTTTGATAATCAATACTTACATAAGACTTAAGTAACTCAAGGTATAAATGGAGTAAAAGTACACAATTTACCTCATAATTATAGTGGGGTAAGCACAAAAAATACTCGTGTAAAGTACAAGTACCTCAAAATTATACGTAAGTAGTACTTGAGTAAATCTACTTTACAGCATGTTTTAATGTTAGTCTTGTCTCACTTTCTGATCACAACCTGTATTCCTTTCCACTTTGTCAGTTTGAAGATGAATTCCACAATCAGGTGAAATACGAATTTCTGGAAGACTACACAGTCTCCTCACTTCCAACACGCTGCCCTTACTCCAACTTCACCAAGGTACATCTCCTCCCTTGGCATATTGTGACACTGAGGAAATAAAACTGGGTGAGCACTGACAGTGATTTTATTTTCCTCTCTTAAGGAGGCTTGTCTCCAAAGGATGGTCCAAGGCCTGCAGATTTACACAGTTCTTCTCAGGCAAGTGGAGAAGGAGTACCCCAACAGCTTGATCTGCGCAGAGGTCCGAACTTACAGCGTCATCCTGATCGACCTGATCCAAAGAAAAGTGGGTGTCTTCCTTTTGGCTAATGTAGTGGACATTTTTATTATATCCTTATATGCTTAAACCAAATGCTTCTCAAACCATTGTAAAACACCTATATCCTTTCCTGAGATGTGCTGTTTTCTTCTCATACTCTACTGTGGGTTTATTCCCAAGCGCTTCAAGGCCACAGAGCTGATTTGGCCTTCGGGGTGAGACTCACACAAAGTCACACAAGAACTTCCCTACTCTGGGAACCGTTATGCTATCTTCAGCTCAAGGACAGGTGTCTAATAACAATATGTGACTGTGTGAAGACAGATTTCTGAACTTCCCACTCCTTCTTGTATATAAGCTTTGCTACCATATTGTACTGCGCACACTCGCGCAGACTATTCTATGCTCTGTGAGACCTGTGTCTATTTTTATTGTGTCTTATGTATTTGAAGCTTCAAATAAATAACCAGAAAGACAACTCTGTCTGATTCACCATGTATTTGTTTTGATCACTTTGACTTGTACTCTCCACAGTGTTGGGTCTCAGATTTCCATAACACTTACTAGAAATGTCCATAGCTGTCTCAATGCACAGTGTCTTCATGTGGTTTTTCATATGGCTATGAAGTCTTTCATCATCGTTGTATAGACAATAACAGTTTAGACATATTTAGTAGTAGGACTCCTAGGTTAAAACGTTTTAAAATCATTTTTGCATTATCTTTATTACATTATCCGATCATTGTTACTGATGTATTCATGTTTGCATATTAACAAGTTGGCAAATTGTATTATTAAAACTAGAGGTTGTGTGTGTGTGTGTGTGTGTGTGTGTGTGTGTGTGTGTGTGTGTGTGTGTGTGCAAAGTAAATAGCAACTAAAGCTGACAAGTGCATGTTTAAGTAAAGTAGCATGTAAATACCCAAGTACCTCAAAACTTAAGCTCAGTAGATGAGTAACCAAGTTATATTTTGACACTGGTTAAAGCTAATTTATTAGAAATGATAAGTCCTTGTTTTATCTTTGTTTTGTAAATGTCTAATGTGTAAATGTTTAATGATAGGAATGGCTTTGACTTCATCCTAGATTTCAGTTATAATACAGCTGTCTCTTCTGCCCCACAGATGAGGAACCCTGGTCAGGTGACGGCTCTGACCAGCAGTCAAGAAGTGCAGCTGCTGAATGACCTCGACAACCCCAACCCCTTCCAGAGAAAGATGACTGCACACAACATCCTGCGCCAGCTCCACTACTTCCTTCTGAAGGGCAAGAGAGCCATTACTAAGAGGGAGAAGATCAGAGGAACTATGGCCAACAACAGTTTGGGCATCTTCCAGATTCTATAACCAAACAACGAGAGATGAGATATTTAAAATCACTAGAGGGAATATCCTCAGGGTCAGGTTAAGGGTGCTATAATTGTGTAGGTCTTTAAGGAGACAGGGCTTGAAGCGCCCAGTATTGCAACATTTATTTAAGTTATTTATACTTTGGGGGAAAGTGTTATTTATTAATCATAGGAAAATCCATGATTGTAGGTTTCTTGCACTGAAATTATTTATGAAAATAAGTTATTTGAAGAAGATTCATTTATAGATGTTGACATTACTTGAGCAGCTTTGATAGCGCTGCTATTCAGGCACTATTTGCATAATTTCGTTTTATAAACAATGATTTTATACTTACAGTACTGTTAATTATTTATTTACAACTATTATTTAACTGACTTTTTTGAATTCACACAATAAATAAGTGACTGGTATTTTGTACACATGCAGAAATAAAAAAATAAAAATGTTTCGATAAGTAAAAGTTTCTTCAGTCCAAGACTTTACACATGTCATGTCATTGCAACACATTTCTTCCACAAACCATTTATCTCTTTTACAGATTTAGATCAATCTACGTTTCATTTGGAGGCTGACAATATGACTTAACTTGAAAAACGAATTTGTTTTAACGATAAAATACTTAGTATTGGTTTTTGCCTTAAGGTTAGGCATCAACATTAATCCTGTTAATTAAAGACCAGATTGACATTTCTTAGTGGATTTATTCTCTGAAATCTTAAATTACAAATAAAGAGGAAAACATGGAATGAATGGTACATCCTGACATTGCTGTCTCACACAGCAAAACACTGACAGATAGCCCAGTCAACACGGTGAGGACGAACTCTTGATTCCAGCTTGGTAATCCGAATCTCTTCTATCCATGTTGCCAACACACTCCATACATCTACTGTATGTTTGGCCTTGGACATTATGACGGCACACAACGTCATTACTTCTCAGAAGGTTGTACAGCCAGATTTATAGAGAGGGAAAGAAAGAAAATGTCCATTTCCTGGCTTTCTGATGACAGTTGGGTCACATGGTCTTGATGATGGGAGGGGATTGGCTGTTCGGGGGCATTCCTCAACCCCAAAGCAAACTACAAAGGAGAAAAGTAAAGGATCAAGCAGATTTTAAAAAGGACAACAATTGAAGAAAAAACAACAACTAGTCGTCTAAAAATATTGATTGTAACATTAGACATGTCTTTTTAATCCATGGATCCTCTTAAACCTTATTAAGGATACCCAGGAATCCCGTTACAGGTGTCAAATGCTGTCAAAAGTGTTTAGGCGAGGAAAGTTTGTTCATAAAAGAGAAGGAAATGTAGAGTAGATGTTTGTTTACAACAAGCTAATGATTGGATTTCATGATTCTTGGTGTTTTCTTTCTGTCTTAACATCATTATTTGTATTCATTATAAAAATTCAAAACTTATTTGACAGCTAGCCCAACTACTCTACTTACGCAAATATGTCTGCGCTGTAAGATCTCCCTTTAAGCATCACATTTCTCTGAAAACACATGATTTGAGATGAAGCAACAATCTCACACTAATACGTCCTCACCTTAAGACATTGGGTTCAGGCATTCCTGGATCTGCTCCTCGTTTAAAACCTGTACATCAAAAACATACAGATGATTTTAAGCATGGTTTGAATTTTTGAAAATAAATATGAAGTAAATGTGTGAGTCTTAAATGTCCATTAAGACTTTCTATAAGCATCTAGTTAAAAGAAAAAAAAGGCATGTAGTCAAATATAATGGCCCACAGCTTGGAATAAAATACATCAAATTGTGCCTATGCACCTTAAAATCACAGCAAGTTTCACTGGGCCATTGCAACATACTCTAGTTTCATTTAATAGCATCCGTGCAGCAAAAAGCGTACAACCCCCACATCTGACTCACAATCTCTGCCTCACACACACAGAAGGGTGTGTGTGTGTATTGTTTTTAGCTTCATTCACAGAAAGGAAATAAATGTGGTGCAACTGTTTCTTGGAGAAAATGTGTTTCTTAGAAAACTGAATCAAGCCTCCTCTTGGAAATCTTACATAACTATCACCACAGTGGATTATTATCATTGGAGCGCACTTCAGAAAAACTGAAACCAAGAGTTTGATTTGTAAAATAGAAATGCCTAACAAATCAATCAACTTTTATTGTTGATTAATGATCAATTAAGCAGTTTTTACACTCTCAGATCATGGTTGCCTGGATATGAAACGTTATGACTGATGTTGGTTACACATCAGCAATAAATGACATGTTCAAACAAAGATAATTCTGCCCTTAATATATAAATGCATTACAAGAGAGATGCAAAAAAAAGATTAAGAAATAAAGGAAAACGAGGGGAGAAAGTATGTCATCAGCTGGTGTTTCCAAAATGCTGAAGTCAGAGAAGATTCCCCACCAGCAGTGAGGTCACACATGCTAGTCTCCACTTCCCCATCTTACTCCAAAAACCACAACCAGGTATTTCAGTGCACCAGGCACTTAAGACCAAATCATCAGGAATGCCTGGTTTAACACTCTTGTAAGTACAAGGACTTTGCACAACTACCTCAAGGTCACACGTTTTTGATAATTGTGTTCCCTAAGAACATTGCACAGTCCCGACCATCATAGAGAAGACCATTTAAAAATAAATCGCTCCTTCACTCACATACTAAGTCCTACATACCAGGGTTCATACACTTTTTCACCAATGATTTTCAATGACTTTTCCATGACCTTTACCTAATTTCCCATGACCAAAAAAATAACAACTAAAATCTCTCACCAGCAAAATACCTCGTCAGTTAAATGCTATTTTACGTTTCATTACTATACGACACAGTATGTATTATCATTATAATATTACTATTTCGGCAATTAGATCAAATATAAATTATATTTGATGCAACTTTAGTTACATTTCAATGACTTTTCAAAAACTTTGGGAAACATATTGTTTTCCATAACTTTTCCAGGGCCTGGAATTAGCATTTTGAATTTCCATGACTTTTCCAGGTTTTTAATGACCGTAAGAACCCTGACATACAATAACCACCACAGCTTGCTTTTAACATGTTTACAGCTTGCATTCATGAGATGCTTGGATTCCCTGCTTTGATTCAGCAGTTTTCCCATGCCATCATGACTTTCACACACACCATGACACTCATCAATATGCAATACATCAAATGAATTGTATAACTCGTCCAGAGGGGGCTACTCACAGTCTACCAACTACTTCAAAGACATCAAAACTTTAATGTTAGATGATTTATACAGAACAAAGTAATGTATTACTAGTCAAACCACATTGGGATTCGAACCCGGTGGTCTTATGTTTTATACTTCCTATAAAAGGGTGTCAATCATTAGCTTAATTGGTTTAAACGTATAACTACTAACGCAACATCGGGAGGAAAAACACTAAGCTAGCTCTTGTTGAGGGCTAGTGTGCTAAGCTAACCGGCTAATGTTAGCGAGGCACATCTCCTCATCCAGCCGTCTCCCCCCTGCTCCCGTTGGGATACTGACCGAGGTACAACACGGTTGGGATGAAACCCCATCGGATGACGAACTGGCCGCACTGGAACAGCTGCTGCAGCCGCTGTTTGGACTCTTTACTCAGTTTAGCCATGTGTTTATCCTGAACAGCGAGGATGCTGCAACCACCAAGGACAAGGAAGCGGAAGTGACGTAAGGACCCGGCTGATAACTGACAGTCCTTCTGTCATTGGTCGCCATCTAGTGGACACACGTGTAACTGCGACTGCCATGAGGAGTGCTTTAATACGTTGTTTATATATTTTGTATATATATAACCCACCATATATATATATTTATATATACAGTCTATGTTTATAACCTTATAACCTTTGTGACCTCGCTCGCTCGCAGGACTGATTTTGTGAGTGAACATGATTTATATTTTGAGGAGGAAGTGAAATAAAATATGATAGCAAATCAAAGATATGGTTAAAGACACGTGCAACTTTCAGAGCAAGTGAAAGTACGTACAAATTGTGAAACACGACACAGAAATTAATAAATATATAAATGTAAGTGAAAATAAATGTAGAAATACATATAAAGATATATGTATGTATGTGTGTGTTCTGTTTTATTCTCAACTTTTCTTTTTTTATGTATACATTCATTTATTTCCATATTTATTTATTTTTTTCTTGTGTTTACTTATTCCTTCAATTATTTCCACATTTATTTATTCTTGTATTTATTTATTCCTTTATTTGTTACTTGTGTCATGTTCCGTCCTCCATATATGTGTGCTCGTTGTGTGCATAAAGGAATACATTCACTCAAAATCACATCAAAGCAAGACGCATAGTTGGGCATTCATTGTTCTAAAAACACATTGGTGGTCCAGAGATCTATGCATCGGTTTGTCATGCAGGTGCTCGAGGTTCATCACCCAGGGGAGGGACATCTTCTGTCTCCTGCTATGCTGATGTTGAATCTGGAGAAATTGTCCTCACCACTTTTTCATGATGTTGTGATGTATGTTTCCGTGTACATCCCATGTATTGCATGATTTTGGGAAATAAACGTTGGATGTATGCCTCTGCTATAGCCCAATATGAGCAGCCAGGACACACTTTAATTAAAGAATTCTCTTAACCTAATGTGTATGAGTTTACTATGAATTTAGTTTAGTCATTTCCTGTGTTTTGTTGAAATGCATACTTTATGTTTATACAATACAAAAAAAGCCGACTTAATCTGTATATGAAGAGACATTATTGCTCTCTCTCTCTCGACTAGGTGAAATGTGTGGTTTGAAAGGACAAAATACACACACTATCAATTTAGTTAATAAATAAATAATAAACCTTAAATATATTCCCTAATAATTAATAAGTGCAACACAATTAATGATTGTGCATTTATAATGTACGTAATTATAGTGGAATGTTGCCACAAATGTATCCCTGATTTTGATAAATCAATAAGCCTCTTACACCATTTTAATTATACAATTCATTTAAGAGTAATAACTGAGCACACAAGTGAAATATAGAAACACTTTATTCCCAGAAGATGTAGCAGTGAGTTATATTCAGACATAGAAAGGCCAATTTTAACCAACTTTAGTACAACAGTATGATGTACAACAAGAGCTCACCCATCCACATCCTGTAAACCCACACAGAAACAATGTGATTGTTAATGTCCCCCCAAAGCTATGGACACTCGACAGCTCTAGTACACAGATGACAGAACACATATTGCTTGAGGGAGGCACAGCTCAATTTAGGACATCAAAGGTAACAAATGGGTGGAGTTTAATTACATTATTGGTACAAGATATCACCATTTCTTGTGAAGGGATGATGATGGAGGGACACAGGAAACACATCACCAAATAACTACTAACAGCTGGAATGGTGGGTGGATCAGAGAAGAGGAAAGATGCCTTGTTGCCCACACACACCTTCCCACTGCAGAACACACAGGAGGAGGTTCAGTTACAGTTTTGGTCGAGTTTTAAACTTCTTGAGTCAGGGGCATCGGATTATTTTATCTTTGTGCATGTAGGTGGACTTCATGTATATACGGAGCAACAAAGCACATCTCTCTCTCACAGGAAAATACCACAGTTGAGTCAAACCTCTTTTGTTCATCATAAGAAAATACGAAAGTTGAAAACACAACTTGTTTGTTCTTTCAAGTGCAAATTTCAATACTTCACAAATCACACACCAAATCATCTTCGTCATTTGTTAGAAGTTGGATTTTTCTTCCAACAGCAATTCAAGAAGGTGCTAGAGGAGTGGGAGGGAAGGACACAAATATTGCTTCTCCATTATGATGACAATACTGTGCGATGGTAAACATTAAAACCCAAATCCTATCATACTGTTTTATTATTTAGTGGTCATTTCTTCTGACATTTTAAGGAAGAATGCAGATTATCTTTAAAAAGGAACACTGCTGTAGATGTTTACAAAAGAAGTGTGAATGAAGAGAGGTTGTGTAATTGTCCCAAAAGATGAAAAACACAGATTTGTATTGCTAAGGAAAAGGATCTGTCATTTGAAAAAAATAGAAAAATGTGTTTAATCTCGGAGAATCATACCTTGTTCATTTTATCAATCAGCCGCCTTTATTCTAAAAATTGAACACACACACATACAGTACACACACTCAAACATACTTAACATTTGCCCTCCGACCAACCTGGGCAATATCAGGATGGACGTATGGAAAAGCCATGCAGGGCAACAAATGCCGATTAAAATATTTTCCAGATACTTTTCCGCAGTTTTTAGTTGTGTATATGTTTTAAGTGCACCCAGAGAGACTGCTCTGGGACGGAGTGCGGTTTTGTCCTGGCATGATTTCACAGCAACAATGCACTGCTAAAAATCACTCAAGCAGGAAGTGACATCTCTGACCCCCCGCCTTCATCAGGAGAGGAGCACGGCGGCAGGCTGCACAGAGAACCAAATACATCAAAATGGAGTGACAAGACACCCAGTGGGAGTGTTTGAATGCTGTTGTGGTCTAATGTGAGTTGGCATGGCTTGGAGTTCCTGTTCACAAGTACAGGGTCACCGGATTGAGAGGGATCAGGTAGTCAGGAGTCACAAAGGGTTCAAAGGTCAGAGCCAAGGTGCACGCTGATGCTAGGAGAGCGCTGCGTGTGCTTTGTCGCCGGACTCAAGTACCCCAGCCCATCCTCCTGCAGGCTGCATGAATAGCGGCCGACTTCAGAGGCGGTGTGGTTGCTGATGGGGGGGCCGTTGCCGACGGCCACCTGCTCGAAGGAGCGGGAGAAAACGGCGCTGGCGGTGCGGGTCAGGCTGGTGAGAGCTCCTGCCTTGGGCACCGATTGGCTGGAAGTGAGCGTCAGTCGCTTGAAGGACAGCTCTGCATTCTCGCTGTTGGCCCGGCATGTTGTCAGAGAGCCCGCCTCCTTGTCCTTGCTGTTACGCCCCCCCAGCCGACACTTTTTCATGGCCTTGGCTCCCAGATTCAACGTGGTGACACTGTTGCTAATAGTGATGGTGGGGGGGGTCATGTCCGGCCCCATCCCGCCTGGCCACACCCCTTCATCCACCTCCGAAATATCCATCAGCTCATCCGGGGACCCCAGATCCACTGCGTCTGTGAGACAGAAATGAACTGAAATGAAAACAGGAGCATGAAGAGGAAAAAACAACCATCTCATCTGTCATCCAGCCCAGCTGATCCAATCAAATAATTGAAATTAACACGGTTTATAAAGAAAATGAATGGAATGCTTTGCTTGTGGGGCAAAGTATGTAGGGCTGCATGACAGAGGAGCTCCATCACTGTCCAGCAGGTGGCGCCTTCACACTGTGACAGTTAACAGGGACACCTCGCCACCAGGAAATGCAATTTCAGTATTTCAGCCCAGCACACAGGTTAGTTCAACCAGAAGCTGTGAGCGGTTTATTGGCAGAGGAGTGCATGTTTTGTTGCAAAGACAGGAGAGGTCAGAGTCTGAGAGCACACGCCTAGGAAAGACCACAAGGGGAGAGAGGAAGGAAAACAAAGACACAAATCCAAAACCCTAAGTGCAAGTGTTTTCACTTGAGACACTTGTTTCACTTCGAAAACACTAGCCAATAGCTGTGCTGTATATGCATCAAGAATGGCACTAACAAACATGTGCGTGGCCAACCACATGCATATGTAGAGATACACACCTTTAATCTGATGCTGTCACTGTAAAACGCTAGTCATTAGACAGATAGGCAGGTCCTGTCAAAGTCCTCCATGGTCAGATTTGCAGTCAGAAGTCATCACACTCACAGAAGATTTACAATTTCTGAGCAGTTTTGCTTCAAATAACACAAGTCCTGCGTATCTTTCCTAAGTTCCTAGCTACTCAGAAGGAAGTTATCTGTGTCCAAGTGCAACCCAGGAGGATTGTGTTGAGGTGTGCCAATGTGTGCAATATGAGTACAATGTACAATCTGCTGCTGCAGGCAGCGGTAACAGAGCTAATATCTGGGCTTTGTGATTGAAGGTCATCAGTCCATTTGTTATGCATGTCCAGACTTCAGTCGTTTTATATTTACAGGAAGTGTGTGTGTGTGTGTGTGTGTGTGTGTGTGTGTGTGTGTGTGTGTGTGTGTGTGTGTGTGTGTGTGTTGACAAATGTTGAATAAACTACTTTAAAGACTGGTGTTTAACCAACGTTCTGCTTAAAATAGGATCCAATTCATTTAGCTCAACATAAAAACATCCCCCATTGTGAAATTCAGCCAAGCACATTTCAGTAGTATGCATTCATATTTGGTTAAAGATCTGTCATTCAATTAGATTTAAGAAAATCTCAGCTGGAGATCTTGGTGAGGAAGCTTTAGCCACAAAGGAGAGAGTGAATGAATGAGTGATGTTGGAAGGACAGATGAGAGGAATAGTGCTATTAGGAAAAGGGAGGATGGTAGAACCCAGCGCAAAAAAGGTAAAAAGGGAAGTCATTGTGCAGATTTTTCAGACCACTCCGCCACACACGGTTACCTAGGTTACCCCGGGAGCGGGGCGTGGGGAAGGAGGGGCAGGACCTTAGTACTGGCTCCTCCCTGTGGAGGCCGTCCCAGAACCCTCATTCTCCACCATCCGCCTCACAGACTTCTGCCTCCTGACCTCCTGACCCCGCAGATCCAGGCTGACCTCGGAGGCTCCGCCCACCGGGTCGCAGTCGGGTGGGGCGCGGCCGTCAAGGCGTGGTCGCATGGATTCTCCGTTGGGCAATCGCTCGCCGCTCGTACCGGTTACACTGATATCGGGGATGGCTACGCCCCCCACTGCAGCATCACTTTCTACACTCGCCTCCTGGGACTCTGGTTGGTGGAGTATGGGGGGGTAGCACGACAACACGTAACAAAACGAACATATATAAACACAAACAGATGGGACAGAAAGACACGCGTCATGCACACGTACATGAAACACAGAAAGACAGCGGTCATGACCACAGTCACACAACACAAACAGAGGTAATAAATGTAATGGCAGAAAAATAAAAAGACAGAAATCATAGTGATCAGAACTTAACACATGGTAAAAGTACATGCAATATGGAAATGAATATGAACACAGCTCTTGAATGGAATTGAATTTCATAGTGAGTCCCCGCTCCGCCCTTACACATTGATTAATATTTAATAGTGTTTTCCCTCCATCGTCTGCTCATTACAAAAGATTTACGCATAAACAGGCAGCTCTGATACGGGCAGCAAAGGAAAAGGGTTGTTGATGAAACCTACTCATTAAACTGGCTGAAGGCTGTAATTTACCTGCCTTATCTCTACCCTGGGAAAAGAGAGAAGCCCTCTCAAAATCACACTCAAAACGCAATCTTTGCCACATAGCTGAAACTACCCATATATATCGTTTCTGTTGTGTCAACAGTTGTGATTAAGTCAGAACAATGGAATATTAGATAACCATTGCTGCTCAGTACATCTTAGCCTGGCCCTAGGGCTGCTCGATTATGGCAAAAATCATAATCTCGATTATTTGGGTCAATAATTGATATCACGATTATTAAAAACGATTATCCATTTATTGAAAAAACAAATGTGAACAGTATGTTTTTAACAATTGATTACCACGAACTTTAAGTATAATTCAACTGAAAAACCAATAAAATAAAAAATAAAAATAATCGTTTTATTTCGATGATGTTGTTTTTATAATCGTTGCAAGCCAAAATCGTAATTGCGATTAAAATACGATTAATTGAGCAACCCTATCTTAGCCAAGTAAAGATTAATAATTTTAAAAACACAAGAAAGGGAATTTATCGCCAACTCGTTGTTCACGACATCAGATAATTACCAGTTTTGATTATTAGCTGAAATTAAATCAAAACTGTGCATGGCTTATATACGATACTTAATTACTTATACACGACAACTCATCTCTTATCCTGACAATTCATTACCTGCTCTGATTCCCTGCCTTTCTTTCTCCTATCTGTGGAAATTGATTTGCAGATTAGACAGGAAGTGATAGCTTTGAATGATGATGAATCTAAAAAGAAGGTGGACAGCAGTAGCTAGTGAGCCGAGTGCTCTCCAGGCTCAGGGACTGATGAGAACAACAACAACAACACGTATGTACACAGTGACTGTAGGACATGAAATGGTAGTGGGTGAACAATGAAGAGTTATAAATTAACCTCTTGCTCTCTCCTTTGGTGTGGATTTGTTCTTAAATCATTCAACCGTTTTCTTTTCTTTGCCATAAAGTGATTATATAATTTGATGATTTTAAAAAGTGTGTGTGAGAGCTCTTCTCTGTACTCTCACACAGCATCTCAATTAGCCTTTTTGTCATACCGTGTCTCTTCCAGCGGTGTCCCCTGATAGAGAGGGAGGTAACAGCATTTCGGGAGATCCTGGAGGAGGTGGGCGTGATCTCCACCTGGATACTGCGTGCCCCCTCCTTGTTGTTGCTTTTAAGTGCAGCGCCGTGCAGTGACGACTTGATGGCATTGCCCACCTGATGGCAAAAAGAGAAACACAAACATTACTGCTTCAGAGGAGGCCAGACTTTTCCTGGAGGATTTCCCCGTGGCCATCTGCCAGAGGGGAACTGGCACACTGAGAGTACAGCAGCTGGCACAACGTGTTTTATCAAATGTTACCTGGTAATCCTGTTGATTTAGTGTCTCCATGCTACTAAAGGTCAACTTATTGTCTGTCGTGATACTTCCAACCACACGTGTGGAGCTGACGTCATAACCCAAATGTACTTTTCAGTTTCAATTTCTTACCCAGTCGCATTCATGTGAAATGAGTTCACAGGGTTTCAAATATAGTCTTGTAATTGCTGTTTACATTATTTTAAGGTCTTATTGGTTAGATTTGACAACGAATCAGTTTGTATTGGCCTCATGTACGATGGCTAAGTCCTTGGCAGCGGCCTGTGGGTGGAATCTGACCTGTGGCCTTTTGCTGCGTGCTGTCCCCTCTCTCCGTTTGCCCTTGCCTACCCTGTGCTATAATTAAAAGGTTAAAGGTTATTTTGAAAACATTTTTAAAATGCTTACTATTAAGGGTGTACTGCAATGTTTAGAAAAACATATTTCAGTCAGCTTGCGTCAGTGAAAACCTAAATATACTAAAAAACAAAGTACAGTACAGTCACGGTAAACAATCCCTGTGAGAGCAGCATTACTAAGAAATAAGATGCTCTGAAATCAGCCTGAGGTTAAGATCATGTGACCAAACCAATAACATCTGATCAAATATCCAATTTCCACCAGATTAATGCAAAGCCTTAAACCTCAGAAAGGCTTTGTATTTCGCTGTATACAACCCCATTTAACAATTTCTATAATAACTTATTCTGTTGGTGGAAGTTATCAAGTGGCACTTGATCATGTAACAGTTGAGTAGGAAACATTACACAGGGCTTTATAATCACCGTACAACATGTCTTTGTGTGCGAGGCTGAAACACATTGGTCTCATGAGGGGCACGTCACCGAGCTAAGCTAACGTAACACACCACGGCAACAAGTTAACACACTGGACAAAATGCTAAATATGTAATCCTTCCACACTAGGGTGAGTGTGTTACTGCTGTACAACATATAGTTTCTTTACAGTCATCGCAATGTCAATTACCAGTACTAAATGTCCCTTCAACATGTTGTTCACATTACATTTTTACTATAAGTATCTTTTTTGTTTAATTTGTTCCATAAAATAATGTTTTGAATCATTTCCTTTTAGCATGTTCTTTAATTAAAAGGTAGGGTAGGTAAGAATGGAGAAAATAGCTCGAGTGCGGTCGAATTTGAAAGTACGCAGTAGGGCTGAACGATTAATCGATTTTAAACGGAAATCGCGATTTGAAATGATGCGATTATCAAATCGCAAAGCCTGCGATTTTTTTTAACATTATTTTTTTAACTTTTTTCTTTTCTTCTTTTTTTTCTTGTGTGTCAGTCCTCCACACCAATCAGAAGTGCTGTGCTCCACATGTACCAGCCATTGTTAACCAATCAGAAGTGGCCCATGATAGAAGGTGATAGACAGATTGATCCAATCACCTGCCAAGTATTTTTGAAAGTGCCTGCCCTTTTCCAAATGGCTTCCAATGGAGCTTTCCTAGATGGTTTGGTGAAACAAACCATCTGAGTCAGGTTAGTAATGCTCCATCACATGTTCTACATCTATTACAGGGTGAATCTTAAACTGAAGCTTGACTTTAAAGCAACCCAACGGAAGTTTCATGTAAGTTTAGTTCTTTCACTCGTAGCTCGGGCTGCGGGGATGCTAGAGACGGGAGCACGTTGATGCAACCTTCCTAGCCGGAGATATGGCCGCATTTTACAATAAACTTCCGTTGGGAAGACAAATATAATAAATAAAAACAAATATCGCAAATCGAATCGCAATCGCAATATTTGTCAGAAAAATCGCAATTCTTCCTTCAGACTTCCTCACAGAGCCCCTCCTCCAACACACACAAATGCGAACATGACCAATGAGGGCACGAGATAAGTTTGTGCACAGATGGAAGGCTGACCGGCAGGTAGGCCATCCAGTTACTTTAGCAGTTATTGGTCGTGCTTTTTACAGTGCCACGGCTTCCAGATGAATCTTTTTATGAATTTATCGTTAAAGCATTTCATGTATTCATTGCTATCGGGATGTTAAGAGCATTCCATGGAATATAACAAAAAGTGTTTCTGAAGTGAATTACCAACCCCACCTTTAAGAAGCAATTTGTTGCATTTCAATTACTTTATTGCACGTTTTTCATCATATCAAACAGCCATACCGTGTTCATGGCATGCGTCTACACTTTTTTTTTTTAATGAAAATTAATATGTATTTTATTAAATATGAAAACCAAAGTTTTGTGTTTTGATTGTTGCGGAGGAGCACACCTTGACTTGTGTAGTATTGCTGTGAGTTTACGTTCAAGCCTGTACTCCCCGGGCCTCACGGATTATAGCTTAACGGAGCATGTAAATAATCTAGTGGGATTACATTCTGCTTGCAGTCTCTGTCACACACAGGAACCGACACAATACAGCATAGTGTGCTGTGCATGAGTCAAAACCACAGGTGGACATGTGTGCCGGAATCACATGCTCAGTCTCAGACAAAAGCACACACAAACACACACACACTCTACAGGTCCAAAACCACAGATACAGAAGGGAGGAAAGAAGAAGAAAACCACAAGTGTACTCACCAACAGAGCTTCAGGCAGTAACTCTAGCTGGGCCCGATACAGAACGTCATCCAGTGCTTTGGATCCAAGGTCAACCTCCCCACTACACCTATACACAGGCACAACACATTCACAGTTTAAGATACATATCAAAGGGTCCCTAGGTTATATTAAACCTCTAGTAGCTCAATGGAGAGTTTGAGTGGGTCCCCGTTTTGTTTATCTTGTGCCAATCGACTGTGCAAATTAAACAGTCGTAGCAATGATGTCACAACATTTAAGAGCTCAACAGGCGGTGCAGCAATAAGAAGCAAAGGCAGGGAACACGACTGCAAGCTTGTGAACATCAATGTGCTACCTATATCATTTTGTGATAAAGATGTCAAGACATTTAAAAAATGCAATACAGCAATGTAATATGTAGAAACACTGAAAATACAAAGTGAGCAGGCGCAATGATTGTCACAGTCCAACTTCTGTTATCCAGGTTTTTAGAGCATAATTACAACAAATGAAATACTGTTATGGCGACATATTAAATACTGTCATCCCAACAGAGCAAACTTTTGAAGTTTAGTCCTCGCAGACCATTTACATGCACATAAACCTACAGGAAATGGAAAACCCAGAAAAATCTTAATAAGACCTCTTTAAAAAGGATAGACTCTGAGTATTGGCAGCAGTGAGTCAGTGCTGTGTTCATCTGGCTGTTTGTGCAGGCATGTCTTTACACTCACAAGGCGTAGTGTATCCCCGTGATGAGCTGAACCAGGAACTCTGATGTGACTGTCAGACGTGTGCTAATGCCTTTGTAGCGCCGAAGCTGTTGCCGTGGGTAACCACATATACAAACCCTGGAGGATAAAAGATAAAAACACAAAAGGGGATCAGTGAAACAGGGGAGCTTAAATCAGGGACACCATCCCACTGAGCCACTTGGCTGCAGCTCCATTAAGGCAATTTACTTCCCTGTAGTGAGCTGATGAGCAAATAATAGCTGGATAATTAAAACACACACAGACACACACACAAACTCTCTACATTGCTGATTTGAGAGCAATCCATTAGCCAAAAAGAAAAAAACTCACAATAAACAAAGTTAAAAATGATTTCATTGAAAACATTTTTTTTTTTCTATAGGTGTCACGCTGATAATGTAATATCAAGACAGTACTCACACTCATTCGAAACCAATACACACACCAACAAAGCATACATGATACATAATGAGTTAATAATGGTTTATCAACAACAGGATTTAAAAGTACTGAACAGGTATCATACAAGTTGCAACAAAAAGAGGATTAAGCTCAAACTGAGGTAACGCCTGCACATTTAAAAGGGATAAGTGCAGTTATATTATATTGTCCACATCTGAGAAACAGCTGACACACAGAAAAGGGTCACTGGGAACGAAAGCTGATAACTTATCTTTAGCTCGGTGCTTATTAGAGCAATGCTAAAGTTGGAAGAGTATCAACAACTCTGAGCTGGGATGTGTGTACAATGCAGCTATTTTCCTAATAGTGGTATCTTGGCTCTCTCCGGCAGCAAAGTCTATAAGAGGATCAGATAAGCTAGTGCTTGCAAAATAGCGTCCGTGTGTGTGAGTAGCCTTATTCAAGTAAACTTCACAAAAACTTTCACTATCAAGAAAATGACACATTGTATGAAATTAGAACGTGTATTTTAAGTGTCCTCAAGTTCTCATGACAAAGACTGTGTCCATGTGTGTGTGTGTGTGTGTGTGTGTGTGTGTGTGTGTGTGTGTGTGTGTGTGTGTGTGTGTGTGTGTGTGTGTGTGTGTGTGTGTGTGTGTTACCTGGAACTGAGCTGGCAGAGGGACTGGAGGGAGGTGGCGGTCATGTAGCTAAGAGCAGCGTTGTAGCACAGCAGCAGGAAGGTCAGCACCTCAAATCTGCATAATCAAAACAAAACCTTAAAATAGCTCGCCTTCATTACATCATGACATATAAAACAACATTTTAAATTGTTCAGATCAGAAATCCACAGACTCAGTTACGCTTCCATGCATGCAGTAGATAGAAAAAAAGACAAAACAAGATTTAATGATTTCAAAAGCAGTACTCCACACTGCCACAACCAAAGGTATCGTCTTTATATTCCATGCTATTCCTTGTCAAAACGTGGCATCTTTATTACCCACAGTGCAATTCAGCTGCCAGCAGTTCAGAGAAATGGGTGTGTTCCGCTACAGATTTCATAAGAGCCCATCTTTCTAAATCCACAGCTCCAGAATTTCTATCTTCAGTCCATCAATTTAAGTCGGGCAATTTATCCTTTTTTGCACAGCTGCCTCACAAAACCATTTCCCCCCCCCCCCCCCCCCCCCACATAGGAAGTAATACTAACTCCCCAAAAGCTGTAAACAGATTCTGAAATGTGAAATCAATGAAGTTCCCCCTGGAGACTGGAAGAGAGATTGTTGGACTACATTCCCATTAAAAGTCAAAATGATAGATTTGTGTCTCAACTCATCTTCCCTTTGACAGCATCCAAAACTGAATGTCTAGCCGGTTCCTCAATCCTATGTTTCTTGACTTGAGAATTAAGTTCACACTCTTTGTGAGACAAACAATCGAGCAAAAAACAACCCCCCCCTCCCCCCCATCCCCCTCGCCCACTTCCAAACATAAATCAAAATCCTTGAACAAATGGAAAACTTCACTAGTCATGAGAATTGTTCAAAGAACAACAGAAGAAATAAATGTCTTGGCAAGTTTCCTTGAAAATAAAAAAAGAAACTTACATTTTAAGATTTAGTTGCTGAATTCCTAAGTGCTGCTTTGTCAGATTGTTCAACCTTCTGCATGGGCATTTCTATTTTTGTTGTTGTCTGCTGCCAATTCTAAGCAGGCAGGCTGCAACCTGAAAAGCCCTTTTTAAAACATGCACAACCTCCCCCATGCTGACGGGTCACTACTCGACCAGCAGACTTTAAAATAAGAGCCCCCATCACCCCTCTCACCTGTTCTGTGCGGTGAAGTTCTCCCTCTGGAGGTGTGGCCCGCTGTACACCACCCGGCTCAGCCCGTGGTTGGCTAAAGCCCCTTCTGTGAGGGCAATGGAGCCAATGGCTGAAGGCTGGGGTTGGAAAGATGAAGAAAATATATCATTTTAAACTGCAAAAGGAAATTAAAATATGTGTGTGCATTTGTGCGTTTTCTCACCTCATGGTACACTGAGGGTTTGGAGAGGGAAGGGACAGTAAAAGATAATATTTTACTTTGTCCATCCTTATCAACTATTTCCTGTGAAAGAGAAAGACAGGAAGACCATGAGAAAGTGTTCCTGTGGGCGAGAAATAACAGTAGCTTATTTTGTGAGTGCTCTAAATCTCTAAAGAGTGTGTGCTTGTCTCTTCAAGCACACTCATCTGTTATGTGTGGGTGTTTGTGTGTGGACCTCAGGGTCCCTATTTCCCAAATCAGTCTGCCAGTGTATGTGCGTTTTCGTATTTGTGTGTTTACTGAGTGAACACACACGCACAAACCATGGGGTTTTGGTGTCCCCGGTGTGCATGTTAATGTCAAATACATTAATGGGAGCCAACTGTGTTGAGTGACAGCTGACCTATTCTGCTATTCAGACAGGAAGTTAGACGACACTGCACTTTGCTGATAGATAAAACATCAAGAGCTTAAAGGGATGAAATAAGACTCATCACACTTAAATCATTTCTAGTGCAGACATCTGTTTGTTTGGAAAGGACATTTGTAAGGTGCAATTCATCCCTAATCTGTAGTCACTGTGTTTAATTTCCTCTATTTCCAAACCATCTTTCCTGTCGCTCTCCATGCGGAAGAAAGTGCATAATGGAATCTTTCAAAACACATGACTCAGCTCCCAGAAATAGTTGAGCGGTTTAGCCCCCTGCTTCTTGAACTGCATGATTACACCCACTTGCTAAGGATCCAGGAACTTTTCCTTACCTCTCCCTCATCACACTAAAATATATTGCTATTTAAAAGAGACACTCTACTGGTCATCAATAAACAGATCAGTTGTGTGTTTTGAAAACACCAGCTCCACCCTCTCCCCTACCAGGTTGTAAATGCCCAGCAGCAGGGCCTCGATGCAGCCAGACGTGTGGGGGTCTCTGGCTGCGCTGACGGACAGGAGGCTCCACAGGAGCTCTGGCAGAAACTGCAGCGTGAAGCGTTGCAGCTGCGGCTCTCCGCTCCGGTAAAACTCAAACAACTGGTGACACACTGGCTCCAGCAACTGCGGAGGAAGGCAAGCCACAAAAAAAAAATCATGCCAAAAATAAGAATTAACTGTGACTGTGATACATGTTGCATTATGTGAAGAAATATGCAAATGACAGGTAAGTGGAAACATGAAACAAATGTATTGTTAATTGTTGTGTTATCAGGTATTTACTATAGATTAACTTTAGAGTGTGTGTGTTCATACATCGCTGTAGTTCTCTCGCATGACCTTGTAGAGTGCAGGGATCAGAGCACCTTTGTCTTTTAGTGATGCAGCATAATTGGACACAGCATTGTCAGGGAGGGTCTGAAAAATACACACACACACACACTTAGCTGAAGTTTGATACACTAACTGACTGATCCTTAAAATAAACACCCAGCATGACAAGTTAAAAAGAGGAGGACTGAAAAACCCAAAAAAAAATTCATCAGTTTAAATTTGACACTTAACCATGTACTTGATTTACAGCAAGTACACAAATATAATTCTTAATAAAAAAATCCGCACAATATTATGGTTACAGGTGAATGAAACAGAAGTGATATCAAGAGGAGTTCAGCAGTATAGAAATACATTTGGTTTGATATTTGAGAGCATCTGCATTGACAGAGTGATATCTTCAGTCATATCAGAAGTTGCATTTAGAGATCATTTTCACTCAGAGAGGGAAACAGGTAGGTCCTCGTACGAGTAAACAGGACATTCCCTTCTGCCCCTTTATCACCACACCTCGCTGAGCTTTGGTAGCACTCAACATATTGCCGAGTGCTCATGAAAAGCACTTCAGAGTAGGTTTTTTTAGATGTGTGGAAGAAATGTTGCCAATAATAAGCAGCATACCACACAAATAAGGGCTATGTGCTTTAAGTTGTATTTCACACACTCACACTGAAGCAGTACCTTATATTCTGACAGCCATTCCTCCACCACCCCTTGGTCCATCGCCAACATGTTCCCTCATCTGCAGTGGAGTCACCTCTACCTATGGGGAAATGTATATTGTATAAAAACACACACTGCATGATTATTGACACACAGCAAATATTGTTGTGCATTTGAAAGGGCATATACACACACACAGACAAGCATTCACGTCTTGCAACCAAGCTTCGATTATTTGGTACCCTGATAAAAATGTCAGTAAACAGTCAGTGCAGTTGTGAAAGTGCTGCAGGCATCAATTGAATTCTCCAAAGTGTCATAAGTCTGTCCTCCCCTCTCTTCCCTCTCCAGACACACACCTCTGCAGTACCAGCCTATTCTAAACTTGATCAAATCGAAAAATCACCCACACACAGGAACCTTGCTGGCTTCACTGTTGAATTACTGTACAAATAAAAGTGGCACAGCTGAATTTAGAAGCCTGTTCAACTGGCTGTACATCTCCATTTCTTAAAACAGAGACGGACCAAAAAAGCTTTGGCTAAAATGTACTCATGGTGAAATAAACACCTCCCTCCATCTCTTCCCCCGCCCCCTTGTTATTTTTGAGAGGCCTGACCATCCATCACAGCACTTACACTGTCTGCATTTTAACTTCTCTCTCTCATCTGTTAGCCACTCACCTTGTTTGCCTGTAGCGTTGCTATTAAACCTCTAATGTTTCTGTTTCTCCGTTTCCTTATGTTCTCGCTGTCAAAGTGTTTTCAATTCTTCATCTGTGCACTGAAAGAAAGCGTTTTCTGCCGCCTATGAGACACTGCTGTGCTGCAGCAGACGAGAGTACGGAGAAGCGAATAATAGCTACAGCAACAGAAAGAAATATGTAAGACGGGGAATTCATACCAAGATGTCAAAAACATCCACAACAATGTAGGCATGACGACGACTCAGAGCAGTTTTTCTTTTGTGGCTGTTCAAGTCAGACACAGATAATGCCATCAATAGGTATTCACATTTAAAACGCTCAATCTGGCTGTTGAAAAAAATGCAACAGCTTTATAGACTTATCTCAGATCAAACAATAAATCAATCTATGAAAGAAAAGAGAGGTGCTGATTGGTATACGAGATAATTAGTAGTTGGAGTCTTTCTATGTCTCTAGGTAACCTTAACTATCTGCATTGTGATCGCCATCGTAAGACGTCTGCTTTCGGCTGAGGAAGGAGGACACCGTCTGCATCTCTGATGGATGATCTGTTTTCCATCAGCACTATGTTTTCACTGGATAATTCAGTGTGCGAAAAAGTACACGTCCCACCGTCCGGGACGTGTTATTTACAATATCGGACAAGTAGATCTTTCAATTGACTTGTCCGGCGGACAAGTGACGCTTTTCGGCCTGATTTATTGACAAATTATTGATACATTCAGTTTACAAAAGGCAGAACTCATTCGCAAATTGTACGTGCCCGCCATTGTTCGTTTAGAAATGTTAGTTTCGGTTCTGCTTGTCGATTCCTAAGGAAATGCATCTCGCCGCTTTCTGTACAGTTAGACGGGGGCGGGGCGGAGCGGGGTGGGAACAAATAACAATTGTCCGGTACCGGGATTAATAAGAGTTGTGAGGACAGGAGGCGAGGCTGAGCCCTGCGGACCGCAGCTCTCTCTCTCTATGCTCCGTATCAGCTGATCGCTGCGCGGTGCAGCTCAGCGTCTTTCTCTCTCTTTCTACACACACTCTTTCTGCCCGTTTAACAGCCTAATCTTTGTCAAACTTTCTTATGTTCTTTCTCTAACACATAATGAAGGTTATTAAGCGTTTTAACTCCTATGTTGTTAATATTGCCCGCCATTTCCTTTATGAAGTAGCCTCCCTGTCTGTGTCCTCGCCCTGTCCTCACATTCCCGGACCCCCAGACTCGGAGGAGCACAGGGATGTCAGTATTGTTTATGAAGCAGGGTATAGAAAGTACATTATTGAAATGAAAATACTATTTATTTACTTTTACAAACAGTGAGCAGCTGCAGCATGTGTATTGCATGCAGGGCCGCCCCTGGCCAACTTGGGGCCCCAAGTGACATTGTGAGATGAGATGAGATGAGATGAGGGCCCCCCCCAACCGACAGGAGTTAACTTTTTTTTTCTTCTTCGAAACAAAGTAGGCTAATATAATAATATAAATATAATTCCTGTTTATTATTATTATCAACACTTTTTTATGCAGTGAGGTAAATGGTTGTGCATGTATGTCGTTCAGTATGCGTTTACAGGTGAATACGTCTGCATTTCCTGCCAAATACTATTCTCAAAAAGATTAAAATATAATTAATGCAAATAAACAACTTCTATTAATAATAGCGGCCCTGATTGCAGGACATGTGTAAGCGTGCAAGCGTCTTTGAGTTGTAGAAAAGCGCTAGGCCTCTAGGCTATACATCTAATGTGTCATTATTATTATTATTATTATTATATGTCCTATGTGTTGGACATGTGTGGTTGGACTCTGTCTCACAGGCAGGTTGCAGTGTAACATCAGAGGAGACTGGGCCAACTGTACATTCTCAAACTGCACCACTTAGAACTAACTAAACAATGCAGAGATTATTTTTATATAATTGTATTCAATAACCGAAAGAAATTAAACAGTATGAAGTGATTTGTAAATAGGAATACAGATTTTACTTAATGTTTTCATAAATATATTTTTCTCCCAGTTTGTCATGGGACTTATTTTTACCCTCTCAAAGAACCGGAATCGAGAAACAAAAATAACCGGAATCGAAAAGCAGAACCGGAATCGTTAAAATCCAAACGATACCCAACCCTATGTGTGATGCATTAAAAGCTTACCGCTCACTTACGTTAGCGGTGTCGTAAAAACCGTGGGAAAATGTAAAATACGATGGCGAAGAAGAAGATTCCAGTGGCCCCACATTTTTGTCCATTCTGGACAAGTGAAAAATGTATTCGGACAAGTAAATTGCCAAACTCACTTGTCCATGGACAAGTACTCTGTAAAAACTTTTTCTCACACTGGATATGTAGTGTCTGTGATCGGTCGTGACTGTGCTCTGAAAGTGTAAGCACAAGGCTAAATTGTCCGTTGAATGCAGAAACAAAGTCCATGTTTGGTATGTCTGGTAACAAAATCGGAGAAAGGAAAGCAGTAGGAAGAAGGCCTTCTATGTGCATATTGGTTATGCAGAAACATGTGGTCCAAATTGAGCTGAAGGTGGCTTAGTTCCACCTTTTTAATATTCTTCCACTTCCAACACTTCCCTTAATGTATGACAGACACAATCTCCTCTTCAAAAGCAATAACCCTTAGCAATAGACCAGCGTACAGATTCAGGAGATTACAGGCTGATTTTCAATCACCATGTTTATCATCAAAAAGCCTAAATGCAATGCGTGCCATAACAAAAAAATAGACAAATATGTTCACAGTTGGTTTTCCTCTCGGCTCCCTGCTTTTCTCTCTCTGCCCCTCTGTTTATACTCCCACACAGCAACATTACTCCCTCCATGTCTTTTCCATTCTGTAATCTGTCTTTGACACATCCAAATGCTTGATTCTGTATTATTCTGGTTACAGTCTCTCTATGGCAGCCAGGTGTCTATTTATGGACTGTACCAATGTCAGAAATGACAGGGGGGAAGGGAGCGAGTGACTCATGAAATGGGGAAGGATTATAAAGTAGAATAGCCTCCATTTAGAGAAATTAGTCCTTTCTGCTGTTCTATTCTTCCATGCCGGTGAAGAGAAGGAGGACAGGGATATCTAAAGCCAGCATGTGGTTTTAATGGCAGGCTCACTGAGTGACAAAATAAAGGCTGTGATTAGAGTGCAGATGAGGTCAGAGGAATGGCTCTCCTCCTACAAAGTCACTTTAACACAGTTAAGTTTGTCCACCCTGGTATGTTTGCCTCCTACTTCAGCAGCCAGCTAAGAATCAAATGCAGCGACACAAAGCAGCAGCTGAAGAGTGAGGTAACGGGATGTGGCTATGTCAGTGTATTGAAACTTTGAAAACTAAATAAACTTGATCAAGTACACCTTACAAGGGAATAGTTAAATTGGCTAAACATTAAAAAAGATTCGGTGCCAACTAAAGTAAGACTGTAACTAACACTTGTTTCCAATGTTCCCAAAATCATATTTTCCTAAAGGCCCTGTCACACTGTACCGAAATTGACACCCGATGGACACACGATAAAGGAAATGTTCAAATTCGGCTGTGATCGTAGCAACATCGGGCCATTCGTGAGGGCATCTAAGCCATCGTATGACCGCCGGTGGAGTTTCTCAGGCTCCGGCAGCAACTTCGTGAGCGGCAACTTCGTAAGGCACTCGTGAGGGCATCTTGTCAAATCGTGTAATATTCGTGTTATCATCGGTGCATTCACACTCACTCTGATCGGGGCGAATGCCCGATGGCACCGATGATAACAAGATGCCCTCACAATAGCCTTACGAAGGGCAAAATTGACACACGAATTCAACACGAAAATGAACCTTCGCAAGGTCCTTCGGCAATTTTTTGGCATGCCAAAGCTTTTACCACCGCTCACGAAGTTGCTGCCGGAGCCTGAGAAACTCCACCAGCGATCATACGATGGCTTAAGATGCCCTCACGAATGGCCCGATGTTGCTACGATCACAGCCGAATTTGAACATTTCCTTTATCGTGTGTCCATCTGGTTGTTTTATTGCACAACAAAATAATGTAAACATATTATGTAAATAACCCAATTTGTGTTCTGTGAAACTAAAAAGGATATAATATATTATTTTGAAGGACAGTTGACAGGAAGTTGTTGTTGTTATGGAAACAACATTGCGGAGAAAACGTAATATCTTCTACATATAAAGACGGATAAAGTAAAGAACAAAGTCTGAAGATATCAGTACAGTATCATAGTACTGTAACATAATTGTTTTTGTTACTTTCATTGCAGTTGTATGTCTTAAATGTAATGTAAATGTTGCCTTCGTGTGTGGTTCGGGGCCATCTTCGTGCGAAATTCACAATTCCATATTCGTGTGTCCATCGGGTGTCAATTTCGGGACAGTGTGACAGGGGCTTAAAGCCCAACATGATACCATTTTTAAATAACAAACATTTAGCCAAATTGATCATAAATGAGTTGAATGGGGATGTTATTCATTAACTGTTCAATTGACAATAAGAATGTTGACAGATTAATGAGTAAATCAGTTAAGACAACATTGACTGCAGCTAGGCTTGCATGTTTTAAATTGTTTTATTATTAGTCAATTTATTGAACATGTTAGAAACAAAACAAACAATAATTATAATTATAACAAAGAGAAGCTAAATTAAAAAAACGTTCAAGGTATAAAAAAATAATTTCTCAAATAGTTTCTGTCATGTTCAAAAGGGGCAAGAAGAAGCTTAAAAACGTTTCTGGTCCTACGCCCTCTAACGTAAGTTTAGGTTATCGG
The DNA here is from genome assembly GCF_902827115.2 of Pseudochaenichthys georgianus. Lineage (NCBI taxonomy): Eukaryota > Metazoa > Chordata > Actinopteri > Perciformes > Channichthyidae > Pseudochaenichthys > Pseudochaenichthys georgianus. Next base: position 22,040,950 of record NC_047513.1, on the reverse strand, counting down.
CATCCGTGATATTTGATTCATTGTTTTTAATAAATCTTTTGATGTGAATCTGTCCTTACACAACTTGTTATCAATAACATAAAAAACTAATAAATCCTATCACATCCTAGGGCTGCTCAATTTATCGTATTTTAATCGCGATTACGATTATGGCTTGCAACAATTACGAAAACAACGTAATCGAAATAAAACGATACTTTTTTTATTATTACTTTTTTTTTGGGTTTTTCAGTTGAATTATACTTAAAGTTCAGGGTAATCAACTGTTAAAAACATAATGTTCACATTTTTTTCTCTCCAATAAATGGATGTTTTCAAAGTCAATGAATAATCACATTTAATAATGGTAATTACAATTATTAGAGATTATGATTTTTGCCATAATCGAGCAGCCCTATCACATCCTCCCCCTTAAATGTAACTGTTCTGCTCTTAAATGCAGATGATTCACCTATAAACGTCCTTCAAACCACAACAGACAGGGTTGAACGAAACAAAGGACAACATGCCCTTTTCAAGGCTCTATTGACATCCTGCACGCAGGCACAAGCAACTGATAGAGGGAAGTAGCAAACTAATTGGCCTGAGAGGACACCATGAAGCTAATCATGTTATTAGGCAGATGAATGTCTCCCTTCTTGGTCTTGCTAACGGTTAGCCGCCATCTCCAAGTCATTATGGACTCACAGGTCGTGACAGAAATCAATATGAGCCATCGAGAGCACATTTCAAAGGAAGCAGCAGGTGTTAAGCTTCTCTTGTGCAGCAGAAAAACACACCAGCGTTGAGGATAAGTGGTAACAAACCAATAAAGTGATGAAAAAGTAGATGGAGGAGAGGAACAGTGCAGTCGGATAAAAGGAGCACAGATCAATGGCTAAATGAATAGAGGTAAAGATGGAAGTAAAGAGAGATGTTGGATAAGAGGAATGTATCAACCCAAGGGAAAGGGAAAGAGACAGTGGGGTCAATAAGGTTTTAATCTGTGTTTCCCAAGTATAAGGAGATAAGGGAATACACTGAGATCCAAACAGGCTCAAGATATGGATCTAACCAATGTGATTAGATTACCAGTGGCTTACTACATTTCTCCACCAAATGCAAAGCTCTGATTTCGGCCAACTACTTACCAAAGAGTGAGAATGTGCCATCTATTGCACAATTGTGTATTAGCAAGTGTGTTTATTGTTGTTGTTCCTGTGAGCTAGCTGTAGTTGACAGCTCGTTCCTTCTGAATTTACACCCACGCCTCCGTCCTCAACTCTCACACACACAAACGCACACACACACAGGCAGTCTAAATGAGATTATTTCGGACTCCTCCTTCCAAAGACTTATTCCAACACAAACGGGTTTGCTTTGAGTTTACATTCCTAACCCTAGTTATAAGTGGGCTTGCTCGTCTTGTCTGTAAAACACCTGAGGCAAACACCCCGTACACATGAATTAACACAAAAACTACAAGTTACCGGCATTATAAAACCCCAGCGGTATCTTCCAGAGCTCAATATAACCCAGTGAGAACATACCTGTCTGGGAAAGCTGGTGTAGAACTCCGAGATTCAAGCGAGAATTAATGAGGGGACACCCACACACACATACACCCCTCCCTGCTGATTACCTCACTTCCCATTACACATATGCTTTGGAAGCTTCTCAGGAAGTAAGAGGACCAATAAGAGTGAAGGCTTGAATAGAGGAAAGAAAGGAAGCCGAGAGAAAGACTAAGTGGGTGGTTTTAAGAGTGACAGAGCCGCCCTGCTGCTTTTTCCTGTGGTACAGGCCAGGGTGCAAACCACACAAACTAATGGGTAGCCTGTGTATGACGATGACACCTAAATCACTAAGCCTTCAAAGAGTTAAAGCTACAGAAAGAGGAAGAGAAACATCGATCAAATTATCTGAAAGTATCCATAACTACATTATGTATCACCAGACACACCCAAACCTCTTACCACACAAACAATGTCTAAACCAGGAACTAGAGCAACTAGACTCTGCCCAAATGTTACAAACTAGGTCAGTAACTGTCAACAAGCTGGACCAGTGACTCTTGTTTTCACTTGAATGAAAGCAAAAGCTGTGAAGACACTATTTTAATAATCGTGATATCAATTATTGACCCAAATAATCGAGATTATGATTTTTGCCATAATCGAGCAGCCCTAGTTTATTTGGACTATCTTAGCATGCAGATAACCCTGTTGCATCATCGCTTTGCCACCAGGTTGCATATAGATTAAAAGAAGGGGGGGCAGTTCTGCTTTCTTGTTTTCTCATCTTTGACACACAGTCGTTATTGCTGAGGATGACAGAGATACAACAAGGAGGAATCTTCTTAAAGCTTCCTATACGCTACTTTATCCTTCCTCTCCCTCTTTCAACTCCCTGTCTTCTTGTGGCAAGTGTGCCTGAAGAGACCAATGACCATTATCATCACTGATTTTCCAACTTTAACGCTAGCTTTTATCACCTTTGGTCCCAGCTCTTTTCCCCACAGTTGTAAAACTCTCTCATAATCTATTCATGTTCAGCCCACGGAGTTCACATTTAAAAATACTACTAATGATTAAGATGATTTGCTTGAATTCCAATGGATCTAAAAGTATGCTACATCTACATTTGGTATCTGCTAAATATTGTCAGGATATTTAATTAAACCGCAGGCATGGATGACTCTAGCTGTAATGCTGGTTGACAACAGAGCCTGGGCTATCTTTCTGCTCAATGACCAGCTGGGTCTAACTGTCAGAAAGCATTAGGAGGTCTAAGACACCAGCAGCAACTGAATACCACATAATAACAAGCCTGTGCAGGCTTTCAACGTGTGCACGGACACACGTTCACATCCTAATGACACCACTTTGACCAACAGTGCACAAATACCCACTCAACAAACCCGTGTTTATTGCTTAAGGACAAACCTCTCTTGACAAAGCAAACACACGGAAACTAGCATGGAACATACAGCAATATGGAAAGAAAAGTCTCTATAATAGGATTGAAACAGTATCTTATTATTTAGACAATATCTGAACACAACACCAGAAAAGCAGCCCTCGTTTGTGAAGGCCACAGATTGTAATTGTTCAACTTTTGAGACCAAGTTCAGTAGTCAAGGACATCTTTTCATGGCTCTAGGCTCTGCGGCAAAGTCCCCATTGTACAGGAGGAAACCCCTAACTGGCTGAATGAAAAGAGGAAAGACATGATCACTATTATAAAAATCCTACAATGCATCATCTAACATTCCAGTGGTGTCTGTGCCTCTGCCACACACACAGTGGAATCATCTGAGGAAATATCCTAACTAGGTCTTGACAGACCGACCACACACACACACACACACACACACACACACACACACACACACACACACACACACCACACACACACACACACACACACACACACACACAACACACACACACACACACACACACACACACACACACACACACACACACACACAACACACACACACACACACACACACACACACACACAGCTGTTACTGAACACAATGAAGTCAGGTACAAAGTCTGCCTGTGGCTACTGTAACACCACAGGTGCAATGAAAAGCACGTTAGCTTAACACACTTCCAACCATGACCGTTTATTAATTTCATGTTATCTAGCTAATTTAAATAGTAAGAATAGTTTGTCCCCAGGCACTGCTAACCAGCTAGTTACAAACCAGCTACAAAGAAAACTGGGACCACGGCTTGCGTTTAAACAACGTGAAATACTGTCTAAAGGCTCTGGTAGCTCAATGGCCAACATCAGCGTTTCCCCACGTATGGTTCAGTTTATTTGTTCACCAATATCAGGCAGAGACTGTACATTAATCCTCCGCGGTCACACGCTCTCTGTCTCGGCTCGCTGAATGACTTCGAGCTGTCACCACGGTTGCTTGTAGATTAGCTAGTTAGCTAGCTCGGCTAAGGCGCGACACCAAGTAAACTGTGGAAGTTACTGTTTACTTACGGGCATGCTATCTTGTCAATTTCCTGGTGTCGCTGTCCTCTGTCGTTCCAACAAGACAAGTAAAAGGATATCAATTGGCTACTCAATAAATCTCCTCAATAATTCATCAACATCAGCTCCTTCCATCTTCATTACTTTCTCCACTCAGACTACCTTAGACTAGGAGACTCGGTCTCCACGGAGTGACAGACGTCTAAACCAATGGGTGAGTGGTATATGATCCAGTCGCCACAACCCCCAAATGCAGCATCCAATCAAATTAGACTCTAGGAGGCATGTTAATAATTTCCACCACGGAGGTAGGTTGTCGCTGTCATTCACTGCTCTTTGACAGCAATTATCTTCCACTGATGCTTTTATTGATCACCAAAGAAGTTATTTATTGACATGTTTTACTATAGAATTATTGTAAGAACAAATCATTATACCGAATCATATACATTGCAGCTGAGAAATGATTAGTCAATGCATGTATTCAATTAGTTTAATTAAAATATATTATTTAGATTTAAACTGTAAACATAATTTGTAACACTTAAAAAAGCATTGCATCAAACAAACATGGAATCAAAGTCATTATGGTCATACTTATATTTGTTTTTAATAAACACATATAATTATGTTTTTATTACATTTTAACTTCCAAACTTTCTCATATAGAAATGACCAAACCATCATGAAAAATAAACCTGTAAAGATTAGGGCAAAAGCACGACTCTAAAAATGTCTCTGACGGATAAATAATGCATGACCACTTGACAATGACCTCTAGAACAATGGATTTTCCAAAATTAATTATCAAGATGGCATATGATATATGACCCTGTGTTTTCATGCAAATAACAGATGGAAAGCTGGGTTTTAATCAGTTTATAAATACATGCGCTTTTTTTGAAAATAATCAGGAAATCTGCCTCATGTCCTATTGCCATGCCTCTGTGGGACACTCTGTCCTGTCCTTTGTACATTATAGAAGAGATGTATAATCCTATGCAAGTCACACTCACAATTATCCTGTTTTAGAAAAGCCAAAGAACAATCTCTCCTTACCGCCCAAATGTTGCAAATTCAAGTGTCTAATCAGGTAGAAAAGTGTGTAATATATGTTTTTTATTGGTATTTGAATATTGGGAATGTACATTCATGTAGTGCATTTTAGAGAAACAAAATAATTGGAGGAATATAAATTGAGGTGCAACCTTTGGAAATGTACAGTGATTCTGCAATGCCACCTAATGTTAGTGGGTAAGATTACACCCTGCAAGGAAAATAATGTAAGTCATTCTACAGACATCATCATTTAAATATAAAAATAAGTCTCAAAAAGCAGAGACTTTTTATTAAAAAAAATGATAAAACATTTTAAAAAAACATCATTGTAAAACTCTGTGTACTGATAATAAAGGTGATGCAAGATTCTGCAAAGCAAAGACTTGGATTATTTAAATGCATGCTGTTCTGTGTGTGCCTTATTGTTTTAAATGTTGTATGGTGGATTTAAAGTGGACATCTAAAAAAAACAAACATTAAAGATAAGCCCCTGCTATCTGTGCAGCCTCAGTGAAGACTTCCCCGGCCCGTTGTCTGTATCCTAGTGCAAACTCCTTCGCCCTCCTCACTTCTTTCAGGTTCTCCTCCAGGTTCTCACTCAGCCTGCCATGCTCCTGGTAAGTTGCTGCAGCCCCCTTCACTTGTTCAGCCATTTGATCCTTGCTACGGAGCAGCCAGCCAATCAACTCTTGAAGTGTGGTGCCCTTTGAGATGGTGGCTTTGGCACTCGCCGAAATGCCTTTCACTTCATTCTGAGCAAATTGCAGATGTGGAGGCAGTGGTTCCTCATCACTTTCATCCACACGAACCACATTGAGGGAGAATTCGTATCCCTTTATCTGAAGTGAGACCTTGTACTTGGCCTCTGGAAGTGGAGAGTAATGGAGATTAAAATACAGAAACCAAGAAAACCGAAGCAAGGGAAATCTGCCATCAAGTTTCCTCCACTTGCAGGGAGTGTGTCACTTACCGTGCTCGTCTCTGATCATCCCCACATATTTGGTTAAAGCCAGGGTATCATTGTGGTTACAGCTGTAGCTCTGGCGCAGGTTTCTGATATTTCGGACCATGGCCTCATATCGCTCATGCTGTTCATTGAAAGTCTCTGCCATGTCAGAAAACCTCTGGTCCAACTCTGGCACACACACTCGCCTCATCACCAGCCTGCCAATCCGCTTTACGGTCTGTGCATCTGGAGGGAAAAGAGTGTCACACATCAGGCACAGACACACAGAAAAGAACACATGTGGTTCCAGTTCACTTATAGTTTTATGCATTGGAAGTGTAAAGGTCTGAAAGAAATGTACCACTGTGTGCTGATCGGCTCTGCCTGGCTGATCCAGCTTCATTCAGGTCCGATGGTCCAGGGTGCAGGAGAGGCTGTCTCTAAAATATAAAGCAGAGTCGCTTTCTTTACATAACATTTATTTTACTGGCACTTTTTAGAAAAGACACAAAAAGCACTAATAAGGCTGGACACTTGTAATGACTTTGTTATCAACTCAATGCACCAACCAATGTTTGGAGGAAAACAAACAAATAGAAAAATGTGTTTCCTACTTTATTAATCATTGAGACATTATACTTTCAAGTTATATTTTATAAAGGGATGGGACAATACCAATGTATGTGTGAAAACAAATCTAAATAATAGTGGCAAATGTATTTTATTGGGACAATAATGAATGTCTTCACGATTTTAAAATATACCTTTATTATTATTATTATTATTATTATTATGAGAGAAAGAACAGGCTAACACTTGTTGTTTATTACATTGTATTTGTGCAGGGAGACATGTGATTTACGATTACATTATTTAAGATTGGTTGCTTTTGTGTCATGTAAGAAGAAAAGAAAACGTGTTTCCAGTGTGTTTCGTAGCTTTTCTAAGAGTTTTAAGATAATCATTTTATACAATTATCGAAAATGAGTCTTCTAGTCTTGTGATCAGGGCCGGCCCTCGGCATAGGCAGTATAGGCGAATGCTAAGGGCGCATCAACCCATAGGGGGCGCCAACAATTGAAAAAAGTCTTCCCGGGGGTGCATGCCCCCCCCCCCCCCCACACTTAAATCATGTTCAAATGGATAGGAAACTAAATACAGTTGCACACATCTTGTGTCAATATCTTTGTTTTTGTGGTCATGCACAACCATGCACGTGCGAATCATAGTGAGTGTCTGCATTTTGGGGGGGGGGGCCTTGTATCACAAGCAGGTCCGGCCCTGCTTGTGATACACCATAAAAATACTTTATTATATACAATACATTATTATTTAAAGCATAACATCTTTATAAAGGGAGTAGTCCCCATCATTTTAACATTAAAAGTAATAGTTCAAACTATTAATCTCACAACAGCAAAACAATGATCAAGTGAATCGTTTGAACTCGAATAGGAGGCATTAACATTTACATAAAAGTCAATAAACACGAACCTCGTCGGCGGAGTCTCCACTTGAGAAGCAACAGCAGAGAAAACGGAGCATTTTCCTGCTGTCTCTCAATTTGTTTTCTCAATTTGTTTTCAGGTCAGTAATTTCTGACAATGCCTTTGGAGTCTGCACATACCAACTGACGTCAACGTCACGCGACTCTATACAACTTTTCTTCCTGGTTATGATTACTGGACAAGTGCACAGATATGAGCATGTCAGACAGGTGCACCTACAGGTGAGTTGCAGTGAGATCAACAACACAACTCTGCTGTTGTTGCTATTGGCTGTTTTAGATCCTTGGATATCAAAAATGTGTCTTTCCAAGGGCTTGAATAGCTCTGAGTATTTTTGTTGTGAAAACCCAACAATGCCCGCTAAAGTAAAATAAAAAATATTTGTAATTGATGAATAAATCAGTTCCGCAATCCTGCAGGTGAAAGTGTAAATTCTCACATCTGACGGTAGGGGGCGAAGGCGAGCATCTTCAACCAAAGCACAAACCGTAGAAGAAGGAAACAACCACAACCCAAGCTAAAGTCTGCAGCTGCAGCTGTAGCTTAACAAATGCACTATTTTTATCATTTTGTATGTACAGAAAGTTATGTTTTATGATTTTATCTCTAAGAGTCGAAGCAGTTGACACATTTCGGCTTTTTTAGTTTATTTAAAAACAACAGGCTTTCTGATAATCAGTTGCTGAGCGACAACAAAGAGGCTGCAACTGCACACACTGCTGGCAGTGGTGCAGAAAGAGTCATTTCATAGAACAGATCACATTAATCTGGCTGACATGACGGGGGTGGCCTCTCCAGAGAAGTCGCCAGGCGCCAAGAAGAAGAGCGAGAGGAAGTGTGCCATCAAGGAGGAGCACAGACAGCTGTCCGGTATCATGGGAGTCATGAACAACCTAAGGAAACAGGTGTGTGTGTGTGTGTGTGTGTGTGTGTGTGTGTGTGTGTGTGTGTGTGTGTGTGTGTGTGTGTGTGTGTGTGTGTGTGTGTGTGTGTGTGTGTGTGTGTGTGTGTGTGTGTGTGTGTGTGTGTGTGTGTGTGTGTGTGTGTGTGTGTGTGTGTGTGACAAAAGAACACGAGTGTGTCAGGGCTTGACATAAGACATTTAGTGTAAGTGTGTGTCCTTCCTTGTCCTGATGCTTTCTAACTGTGTGTGCTTTTTTCACACACATATAGACTGTAATACACCTGATGTGCAATAACACTGACTGTAAATTTGACAATAATATATGTGCAATATACACTCATGTGCAATATACCCTCGTGCAATTCACGCTTTCTTTTTCTTTAAATGTATTTACAATCTGTAAACAGTACCAGCAACCTTTTTAATTGAATATGGTCACTTTAAAAATATATATTGCTTCTTATTTTTACCATCGTGTTATTAGTTTTTAATTATTGTCTTTTTTATTTAATATGTAAACCATTTTTTTCTTTACTTTATCTGCACTATACTTCTGCTGTTGTAATGCTGTACATTTCCCCGTTGCGGGACAAATAGGGAATTCTGACAGATTTTCCTCTTCAGGGTACCCTCTGCGATGTGACCCTGATGGTTCAGGGGAAACACTTTCATGCCCACAGGGTAGTGTTGGCAGCTGCCAGCCACTTCTTCAGTCTCATGTTTACCAGTAAGTGTCGACAACGAAACACAGAACTTTTAACAGGACAGCCACTTAATATTTTGTACAACTAGCCCAAGATATTACTGGAGATAGTTAATGTACACACCATTGCCTGCTGTGCCAAAACACTGGCTTTCGTTAACATGCTCCACATACTTAGAATGTGCTTCAACCAAAAGCCTACATTGTGATTACCGCTAAGACAATTCCTAATTTTAAATGTTTTGAATTGGTTTTGTTTATATAACCATGTATGTTTTTGTTGTCGTTTGGTTTTAGTCTGGTCTGCATTTATCGTATGTACCTCTGCAACATAAAAACATAGTGATAAAATGCCTCTGTTGCTACATGAGATTTAGAATGGAAGATAATATTTTTGGAAAGTCACAATATTATTTAAGCAGCGGTCTCCAAACTGTTGCTAGGCATAACAAGAAATGTAATCTGCCATGCATTGTTGGTAGGTTTCTGTTTTCATTGAAATCTCAATAAATGTTTCCTTACCTCTAGCCAGAATGATGGAGTCGACCTCCCACGAGGTGGAGCTCAGGAGTGCTGAGCCAGAGATCATTGAGCTTTTGATTGAATTTATCTACACAGCTCGGTAAGCGTGTTGGCTAAAAGTATAGAGAGTATATTGTGAAACATAGCAGTATTGGTTTAAGACATAATGGGGCAACTTAAAATGTAATGTGACCAGAGGCCTGTACTACGAAGCTGGATTTTTGCTTAGCGGGCTAACTTCAGGGAAAACTCTGGGTTTCCGGTACTACGACGCTGGTTCTCTTTTTAGCGGGCTTAGTACAGGCCTCTGGGGATGCTAATCATAACTGCTTTCAAAACAGCCACATGCATCTCTTTAATGATGAAGTGTGTGTGTGTGCCAGGATCTCTGTGAACAGCAGTAACGTCCAGTCATTGCTGGATGCAGCCAACCAGTACCAGATTGAGCCTGTGAAAAAGATGTGTGTGGAGTTCCTCAAAGGACAAATTGATGCAACAAACTGCCTTGGTAAGAACGTAAATACAATCAAGGTGAAATCACATATCATCGTTTGTGACCTCAACATTTGCTGAGCCCTTTGATGCTTTATCTATGGACTGCCCAGCATCAATTATAAATACCACTTATATTACTAAGGTGCACACACTATTCCAGCTGCTTTTGTTTTGAAAAGTAGAATTAAAGTTATCTGTCCTACACATGTGTTTTGTTGCATCCTGCCCCATCATGTTACTCTGGAGTGATTGATCCTTGTCTTGTCCTCCTGCAGGTATTTCCTCCTTGGCAGACTGTATGGACTGTCCTGACCTGAAGGCTGCAGCAGACGACTTCTTTGAGCTCCACTTTACTGAAGTCTACAAACTGGATGAGTTTCTGCAATTGGACGTTAAACAGCTCACACACTTACTGCACCAGGACAAGCTCACTATCCGAGCTGAGGCCCAGGTACACTTCTACACATCCTTTGAATTCATATCTTTTGTGCTATTATTTTTAGGAATATTTTTTTTTTTTTAAACATATCATAGTTGTTGATATAGATGTACCTTTGTTGACTATTTTTAGTGCAAAAATAATAAGTCCCTAACAATATTTAAAATTAGAAAAAGAAGCAATACATGCTAATTATCCAAAGAACAACTCGGAAAACCAAACAAATATGGTTTCAATACATCATGACAAATGACTCCTAGCTCTTGCAAAAACAGCAATAATCTGTATGTTGTTGTTTTTTGCATTGGTGTTCAGATTTATGACGCAGCAGTACGATGGCTGAAGTACGATGTGTGTAACAGACAGCAGTACATGGTGGAAGTGTTGGGGTGTGTTCGCTTTCCTCTGGTCTCCAAAACCTTCCTCTCAAAGACGGTGCAGGCTGAGCCCCTCATCCAGGACAACCCACAGTGTCTCAAGATGGTCATCAGTAAGTAGAAAGAGAGAGAAACACACACATTTCTACACACAATAGACCACTAGGTTTAGGTGGTTAATTTGCTAAACGTACAATCAAGTCGCTTTGGATAAAAGTGTAAGCTTAGTAACAATAATGTAACAACAATAGGTTGTAGCTTATTTAAAAAAAGGGGCGCAAAAATATTGGTGTAATAAGTAAAGGGTCATATTGTCTACTAGGTGTAGACAAATTACATTACACTGGATGCAACCCATCTCGACATACTCTATTATAGTATTGAAAGATAAAATATGTATTATTATTGAGGGTACAATTCTGAGTTTTTGGCAGGGCTCTTGCAAATGTTTCAAATGTGTGCCACCACCAAAGATGGTGTTAACCCACCTGTATCCCCAACCCTGAATTAATGTCTTAAATTATCTCATATTTAAGATTCTGATTCAAAAGAGCATGTCAAAACACCAAAAATAAAACCCCCGATGCCTTTGTCCCAGGTGGGATGCGCTACCACCTGCTGTCCCTGGAGGACCGGGAGGATCTGGGAGAGAGCAGCCGACCGAGACGCAAGAAGCACGACTACCGCATCGCTCTGTTCGGGGGCTCCCAGCCTCAATCCTGCCGCTACTTCAACCCCAAGGTACCAAGGCAGTAAATGTATTTTAGGTGTATATTCTTTTGTTCAGTACATTTTTCAATTTCAGAACCAAGACTTTGAGTTTTTGTAATTGACATCTTACATATTTCAAGAGTACATTTCATTTTAATCAGACCAAATACTTCCAAAACAAGCATTACAGCTATATCATTGTATATAGTTATGGCAATGGAAATAATCCTGGCTCCAAAATGGTGGAATGAGCTCCCCATTGAAATCAGGACCGCAGAAAGCTTACACACCTTCCGGCGCAGACTGAAAACTCATCTCTTTCGACTCCACTTCGAGCGATAGAATGACTAACAAAGAACTGCTAACAGAGCACTTATATACTAATAAAGGACTGGCTTAGCCAGTTGAGCAGCACTTGAAACGATTGGCTCTTTGAAACCTGATGTTCTTATATGATTCTGTTTTCCTCAAGGTTGTGTCTTCCTGGTCGAATGTACTTATTGTAAGTCGCTTTGGATAAAAGCGTCAGCTAAATGCAATGTAATGTAATGTAATGTAAAAATAAAAGTTTGCACTGTTTAATTTCTAATCTGGCTTTTAATGCAGGATTCCTCATGGACAGACATCCGCTGCCCCTTCGAGAAGCGGCGCGATGCCACAGCTATTTTCTGGGACAACGTGGTCTACATCCTGGGGGGCTCACAGCTCTTCCCCATCAAGCGCATGGACTGCTACAACGTCCTAAAGGACAGCTGGTACTCCAAGCTGGGGCCGCCCACGCCTCGTGACAGCCTGGCTGCCTGTGCCTCACAGGGCAAGATCTACACGTCTGGGGGGTCAGAAGTGGGTGAGTACAGGCGGGTCGAAGGGGTGGACTTGAAACCTGGGAATTTGGATGCTTTGTGTGTTTACTGACTGTGTTGGGGATAGTGGACATTGAGAATTCTCCATAGTAGAAAGTCATCCCTTATGAAAGGATTTAACCATGATCCATGTGTGTGTCCGCAGGCAGCTCTGCCCTGGACCTTTTCGAATGCTACGACACAAGAACCGAGTCATGGCAGGTGAAAACCAGCATGCTGTTGGCTCGCTGCAGCCACGGCTCAGTGGAGGCCAACGGGCTCATATACGTGTGTGGAGGCACGGTGGGCAACAACATATCTGGCAGGGTCCTCAATAACTGTGAAGTTTACGACCCCAGCACTCAAAAGTGAGTCACGCAAAAATTATTCAGAATTATACAGCAAAGCGGAGGAAAAGTATATGCATAACAATATCAAATCGATTTTGTTTGGTGAGAATCACAAAGTCTCAGTAGAAATGATAACAGCCACCAGTTCAAATTGACAAGAACAACATTTTTATTTTGACTAATGTGCTTTTAAAAGATTGTATCAGGCCAGGAGGTCAAAGAAGCTTCTCCACAAAAAAAAAGCAGGGAGACATGCCAGTCAAAACTATTCATTTTATTAGAAAGAAACTTGAGTTTCAAAGTTTGTACCTCACAATAATAATATGCACATGCACCCAAAAGGGATCAAATCAGGTAATGTTGTTCTCTGTTACACTCTTCCTTAATCCCATATTTGTCCCTGTGTCTGTCTCCAACCCTCTGTCCTCAGATGGAGGGAGCTGTGCGAGATGAGAGAGGTCAGGAAGAACCATGGGCTGGTGGCGGTCAATAGCAGGATCTATGCTGTTGGAGGGCAGGGGGCACTGGGTACAAACACGTTATCATAATTATGTTATACTACTATTTGAAATAGTAGTGTGATGCCCCTGTGGGTCCATCAGTGGAGAGGGTGTGGCTGTTCTGTCTGTGCTGCATTGGCTCCAGTGATTGTATTGATTACAGTAACTCAGGGCACCTGGGTCTGGTGTCCTGCAGCTATTTGAAGCCTCTCTGCTCCTCTCTGTTCTCACTCTGCTTTCCCCTGCAGACACCTGGGTTTTGGTTGAGTATGAAGTACGGGTTTTCTCAGTTGCTCCACTTTGTTGCACTCTATGAATCTGGCTAATTTGAATGACTTTCTTTAATAAACATATTTTTCTACCCGTTGACATGTTGTGTCTCCTTTTTGTTGTGGCCTTTTGAGCCAGGTCGCAACAAGTAGTTATAGCATATGTGGCCTCTGAATGATGGAGTTTTTGTGTTTTCTTTACAGGTGGACTTGACTCGGTGGAATACTACGACATAGCCACTAATGAGTGGCGTGCTGCCTCGCCGATGCCTTGGCGAGGTATAACAGTGAAGTGTGCAGTGGTCGGTGACATCATCTATGTGCTGGCAGGGTTTCAAGGTGTGGGGCGGCTCGGACACGTCCTGGAGTACCACACTGAAACCGACAGGTCAGTGTATTCACTAAATATTACGTAAATAAATAAGTAGATATTCTACTTATGACTCTAAACCCTGAATCATATTTCAAATCCTCTAAGTCAGTTTTATTGTGTGTTCAGGTGGGTATCTTGCAGCAAGGTGCGAGCGTTTCCCGTCACCAGCTGCCTGGTCTGTGTGGTCGACACCTGTGGAGTTAACGAAGACGAAGACATGGACCTCATAGACTCTCAGCCACACGCTGCAGCTGCTGCCTCTACCTCTCCATCTGCTTCAACCTCATCATCCTCGTAGGACAAGACGAAGATTCATTTATATTTTAAGTTGTGACTTTTGATGACACTTTAGGCCTACAATCAACAATGGAGTTGATTTTAATATGCAAGGCCTGTCAGCTCTTACTCATGTGAACATCCTCGTAGGGCTTGCATAAAAAGTGATATTTCGATTGTGGACAATATTTCAATTGTGAATACGATATCATGAACAATTGGTATCATAGTTATAATGCACAGACTTATTATCATTTTGAAAAAACAACAACATCTTCATAAGTTTGATTTATATTTTTTATTATAGAAAGATAAGTAAGTCAAGCACCAAATTCATGAGTATAAAGGCATCTGCGCTAAGGTTAGATTTTACAAGTTGCTCCTTAAAGCCCCGAGCCTGTTTTTCAGGCCTCAGGCTCGAAAATGACATTCCCGGAACAAATGACCATATCTTCCCTTCTAAAAGGGTTACATTTATAATCTTTTTTTCTCAAAGCAATGTTACATCTGTGAGTTGGATGTAGAAGTGTCAGAATCAATATACATGTTTTTATTTTTAAAGTAAATTCAGATTGAACACAGTAAAAAAATGTAAATGATTGTGTCCGTCCAAAAAAGTAAATTACTTGTAGTGAAAACCACCCTTGAATGATGGGATGGTAGACTAAAAGCTTTAGGAATCCAATCTACAACATATAATAAGTACTCTGTATCAAGTTTGTTGCAAAACAAGTGAAATTTGACCTTTTTAGAGAGATTTAGCACAAAAAAAACACTTCTGGGGTCATTTGGGTGGATTTTCCATATCTGTGGCCCCCCCTTGGTCGATTTTGATGATTGACAACTCTTTCTAACCGTCAGAGCCAATGGAATCGAGGGGAACTCCCACATACTCTTTTGGTAATGTGTGTGTGAGAGTGACGCCAAAACCGGAAACTGCGATAACTCTGGTGGCTACCATTAGCAGCTAACTTTTACTCTCCGATGTTTACATACAAATGGAATTATGGATTATAAATAATTTTTTCAAAGCTACAGACACATTATCAATCTATGGATTAAACGATTCAGCCGCGTTTTTTCTCGTTTTAACGCCACTGAACACGTCTTTTGATCAGATTGACAGCTACGTAGAGACTATCTCCCGTAAAAGCTCCGTAAAGGTACGTGTTGTGATGTCTGTTTGCTTCCCCATCTTGAGTCCTGTGCCAAAGTGTGTTAGCATTTTTCGCTCAGGGGTCCTTTATGGCGCGTTTCCACTGCAGGCCTCGCTCGGTTTGGTTAGGCCTTATTAGGCCCGGCTCACTTTAATGCTGCGCTTCCATTACAGTTTAGGAATTGGGGTAGTTCCTATAGTAACGCAGTGTAGGCGGAGCTGTGACGTCATCTTCAATGAGAGCCCCAGAAAAACAACACAGCCGTTAGCTCTTAGCACTCACAGCTCTTCATATCTGTTCAGAAACTAGACAAAAGTTAAACAAGTGCAAACCACAGACTGCCTGTGTCAAGGCGAATACAGTCGCTGGTTTATTTATGTCTGTATAGGCCGTTGTTGTGAGTGTGGACGGTCGGAGCATATATAACGTTAGCTTAGCCAAGCTCCATTTAGAAAACCCGCATTTTAAAAGGGTTTTTCGCCTGCCGTCTGTCTGCAGACTTGTCAAAGCATTAATTCATGGTTTTTACTAACCGGTATCAGTATGTTGTTACTTCGGCATCATTTTGAAACGTGTATTACAATTAAATCACGGTAAAATATGTTCATTTTCTTGTAGTTGTAGCCCCCTTGCCAGCGATTCTCTCTCTAGTTTAGCATACTCAGCCCGACTCAGCCTGGTTGTTCCTGGCCCTAGAACCACGATTTTATGGGGCCAGAAAAACTGTGAATTAGGACCCACTAGCCGGTACTAGGCCAAGTGGAAACGCAACCAAAAACGGGCCCCGCACGGCTCGCACGCTTAAAGCGAGCTACCCGCTGCAGTGGAAACGCGCCATTAGATGCTTCTTATGAGACTTGTGTTTTGTTTTGGTAAAAATAGTTTATCGTCAGTTAGCTGAGATTCTTCCCGTTAATCTGGTATAACACATTAATAGGTTCTTAAATATTAAGATGCCATGAGACACAGTGTCGTGAAAAAAAAAGACCCGCCGAGGGGGTCTTTGGGGCTTAACAGGTTAAAATGACATTAGCTGCCATACACCTTTGTGGTCAACAGATGATAAGATGTAAATGTACTTTTTTAGATTAGATTTTAGGTTCATGTAACTTAATAAAAACGGTCACATTAAAAACGTGCTTTAATTACAGTGACATTACTTTAATAAAGCTCTCGTAAAATATGGCAAGAGTATGCTTGGGGAAAATACATTTTGCTTGATGGACATCTTTTCATTTGAGTCAGCAACAGAAGATAGGCAGATAAACATTAGTGACTAAGTTAATTGAATGCAACATGATTACATAGGCAGAAGCTCAGTGGTCAATATTAAGATGTGTTGTTCTTTGCTTGTAGCATTCCCTGAGTGTGATGAATAAAACACTGGAATATCGTCCCCTATTTGGCCCAAAACAACTGCTTAATATCGATCAGTAAATTTTTCTCCTCATCAATCGTCATCAGACTCATCCTCGCTCATCAGTAGGGCAAACCTGTTGTTTATCTCCTCAGACCCTCTCCCCCCTCCCCTTCCTCCTCTCCCCCCTCTCCCTCTTCCTCTCTCTCTCCTTCCCCGACCTCCACCCCTCTTCCCCCTCCCTGCTGCTGAAGAGGAAGGATGGGTTTTGGAGTCGCGGCTCCTCACAGCATCCAGCAAGGAGGAGTAAAGATGAACTGAAAAGGAACCCCCAGCTAGGAGGGATTCAGCAGCCTGGCCCCCTTTCAGGTACCTGAGCAGGCCGTGCACCAGAGTACCACTGTACAACCTGTAACACACACAGAGGGAGAGAAGGAATCCAATTATTTGTTTTCCACATGGTGGTATCTGCTCAAATGTTTTGTTTTACCATAGGTCCCTGATACAGATGAGGTAAATAGGATTAAAAATATATATTTCTATGGAAAAATACGATAAAAAAAACCTTTAGCAAAGTACTGTTTTATAACAGGGTTCTAAATTATTCTTGATTTATTTTCAGTATATTTCAATGTATAAACCTGCACCAACAGAATTCAATCACAATAAGGGCACTGAACACATCTGTAATTTGAGCATACAACCCTATAAGTGCAAATGCCTCTAATGTCCTGGACGTGGTGGTGTCTTTCAAGACAATGATGAAAATGACAAATGTGGCAATGTGTAAATATTTGCTACAGTTTATAGACTGCATTATTAAAGAAAAAGCAAATTAGTTGCAGCTCTGGTTTTCATTGGTGGGCAATGTAATGCAATCTCTCATTGTGCCTTACCATGATATGTGGGGTTCAGGCAGTGGCAGCAGCAACAGCTGATTAAGACACAGCGCACTCCAGAGGCAGGCCTGCCATTGGCTAAAACTGTGAGCCGCTCCAACATCCAATCCACGTCGCTCCCCTGGCCTCACACGCTGCCGATCCAGCCCTGCGCACACTTGACGCTCCGCAGCCCAGTTTAGCTGTGGGTCTAAGATGACACATAGCAACATGTTTTTATGTCCTAAAAAAAGAAGATGTTGCATTCTTTCCTTTTTTAATATTTTGTATCTGTTTTTTAAAAGCCAGTTTTGTATGCATGCTGTTTGCCTTGTTATTACATGACATGTCAGTGTTTGTAACCTGGTGTGATAGTAAAACATATACAACACAACTAACTGGCTTGTTGGTAGTGGGTAGCTCCAGGCTGGTTGTTCGAGGACAGCTCTCCGTAAATCATGCCCAGCACCAGAGCCTGCACCTGGGGCTGTGAGGGTTTTGGTGAGGCCACTCGACGCCAGAAAGCTATCACTGCTACAGCCAGCCTCAGGTGGAGAGGAACAGGAGCCAGGACGGACTGTTTCATCCCCAAGACATCTAACAGTACACCAAGACGAACCGCCACAGGAGCCTGGATAAAAAATGACGGGATAAATAGGAAAGGTTTAATAAATCACATGAACAATTTTCTTTAAAAATAACAAGTTCAACAAGAAAACATTATTTGTGTTGTCGTGTTTACCTGGCCAAGTGTATCTAGATGTACGGGGGTCCTGAGCTGATGTGCCTCTAGAATGTTTTTCTTTAAGTTCAGATCCACGCGGTCATACTCTTCGACACACATCGGGGAACTAGAGACCTCAGCGTGCACTGTAGCTGCACTATTGCTAAACCCTACATTTACCCCCTGTTGTGTGGGTAAAATGTCTCCCTGTCCCCTACCTCCGCCGACCTGACCACCTCTCTGCCCCCTTGCCCCTCTCCCACCTTTCGTACCTTGGTTGATTTTTTCTTGTGCCGTCATATCCTCTGCTTGAACATCTTGGCCTCTCTGCATTAATATCCCATATATAGCCTGGCGTATGTTGCTTGCACTGCAATGGCTGCTGGCTAGCTTGCTGTTTTCAACCTGTGGGATCAGAAGGACCCTGCGCATCACAATAGCATCTACCACCAAAGGAGCTAACCGTCCCTGCGCTGCAGCCAGCGACAGGCACGCTGGCATCCCAGAGGACGGTCGTCCAGGAGCTGTCTTACCTCCAGAGAACCAGCCAGCCAAAGAGCTTTGAGCCGTGATGTGGTACTCTTGCATTCCTGCCCACAGCTGTGAACTGAGCCCACCTTTCTCTCTGCTTTTTCCCCTTGGTCCTCTATCTTTCTCCCCCATTAGCCTGCTCACTTCCTCCAGGGCCTCCCCCGGACTAGAAAAAGAAGACAGCCAGAGGAGAAGGCCCTCAATGCGGGAAGCGGGTGCTCTACCTTTGCCCCTGCCACCACCTTTCACTAAGACACCCGCATCTAACAGACCCAGGAGTGCATCAGCATCTTTTGGAGTGCCATAATCATTCCCCACCAGGACAGCAAATAAGGGTAGCAACTGCTGGTTCATGCCCCCATACAAGCGACAGATGCCGGTAGTGGTGTAGCAACGAGCCGAGATGTAGCGGTGAGAGGCTTTACCGTTCAGGTTGGTCCACTGGAAATAATGGAGTGGAAGATAACCACCTAGGGAAACAACAATAGCGAAACATCAAGTGAGATACTATCACTACCATTTATTACAATGGTCTTTTTAATGTTGTTAAGGTACAAGAATCCTGTTGCTACCCATACCTGGCAAGTCAAAGATATAAAAGTCGCTGTCATTGGTCAGGACTGGACATTTCCACTGGTGAGCCAAACATGCAATATCCCAGTCCGCCTCAGCTGGACACTGGACCAAAGGGACCCCTCTCTGAATGAGGACTTCAATGAAGACACTTCTTGTGAGGAGGGGGAGGACAGAGCCATTGCGGCCGTGGGAGAGACTGTCTGCCTCTTTTATCTTGGACTGCAGACGCTGGCGCAGCGTAGGAAACTTCTTGTCACTGGGGTGAATTCCTTATCACAACAAACAAAGAAATGTAATTAAATGTTTATGGGTGTGTCAACTGAAGAAAAAACCAATTATTGGAGCAGGTTCAAAATAACTTGTTGATCTATTTTAAACAAAAATGAGCATGATGCTTTGACTGAGCATCCCACAATATCCTGTCATTTACTTGAGTTTCCTATAAGAATGACCTGAGTGCATCCTTACCTCCATCCAGAACCACATATGGCTGGATGTTACAGGCCTCCAATGCAGAGAGGAACTGGGAGAGCAGGCAAGTAAATGCATCATAGTCCCCTCCGTGCTGCTGGTCCAAACCATAGTTAAAGTAGAGGCGGAAAAACAGGCTGCAGCCATCAATAACCAGGCGGCTGTCCCTGAACTTCACATCGTGGAGAAAGTTTCTGTTGCCCTCCACATAGGTGGTCAGACCATGTACACCCATGGGGTCTCAGGGCCTAGGAAGACATGGAGTGAGAAGATGTTACTCACTGCTGGTGATTCAGTGCCACACAGAGTATTGTAGCCTGTCTGGTCTGAGGGTGTATGCAGTCTGCGGTTTGAATGCGACGGAAAAAAATCATCATGTGATCGACAGACAGCTGGAAATATGTTTTTCAAAGGCAGTATGAGGGTCGATTCAACACAAAACGGAAAGTACTGCAACAAAACAATGCAGATAATAAACAAAATGCCGGACATTTCCCAACAAGTGTTAGAAAATCAATCTTGGAACGAGAGCATTGCAACACACAAGCTGTAACTTACCAATTTAAAATTGCTTCACTTCTGTTTACATGTCTTGCGTACTTATTTCCTTGTTATGTTGTACTTCAAAATAAAGCTCCCTTGGTGTGTAACGAGGGCGTGTATTCTGCATAAAAAAAGTGCAGTAAGACGATGACTGCTGATTCTGAATCAAAACGGGCTCAATTAAGTTAAAAAAAACAACGTGAAAATGAAATACATGTAATTATTCAAAAATAGGAAACCATGCCTAACAGCCACAATCTCGCTGCGTCTCGCGAGATAAATCGAGAACGCAAAAGCTAGCAGGCGCGCTAGCCAGTTTTGTTCTTCTGTAAGAGATTTATCTCGTTTTATTATGGCCACAATGTCCGGAGGAACAAACCTCGGCATTCCCGGGGCAAGATTAGCCAGCTCCGGAACTTCCGCACACCGGAAAAAAGACAGCAGTCCGTCCGCTAGGTTCTGGGAGAGTCCGGAGACTTTAGCCCAGCTGGAGGTGGTGCGACAGTGGATCGGGAAGCACTACAAAAAGGTAGCTAGCTGGTTAGGAAGCTAAAAGCTAGCCGCCCCCTGCTAGCTTGTCCAATGGCTCAGACTGTAAACAAACGTCTCATGCTGCATAATGTTACGTGTATACTGCCCAGCAGGATGTGTGTGATAAAGTTAATAAGTGCTTCATCTATTTACAATAATGCATGCAAAAGATGACGTGCAAATGTAGCCAAATCCTAGAAGAAAAACAGTATAAATACAACAGTGAACTGGCTAGACTATCGTAGAAAGCAGTAGGTTGCATTGAAGCATTTTAACGAATAATTGTCCTTGTCATATCACTTTCAATATGTGTGTGTGTGTCAGTATGTGCTGGTGGATGCTCCTTCGTGTCAGGCTCTGGCTGCAGTCACCCTGCAGCTCCTCCAGTTCCAAGAGGATGCGTTTGGCAGACAAGCGACCAGCCCTGTTCTCACCAAACTGCCTGTGAGTCCCTCTCTCTCTGTCATTGAAATAATTGTCATTCAGTCCGAGTAATCTAAATCTGAAATACCTAATTGTGTTGTTGTTGTTAGTAGTTTCCAAAGTTTCAATCCTTTATGATTAATGTTGAGTTAATATAGTGTTTTTGCAGGGGTAGAGATCATTATTTAATTGCATCACAATGTATAATTAAATGTGTTGGGAATTGGGTACATACATTTGTTTAACTACAATATAAATACAATTCTGCATTCATTCTGCCTTTGAAGCAGTCATATTCTAGTTGAACATTGCTTTCTGGAACGAGGCACAACATATTTTCACTATACGTTGTACTATGTATAATATGACACATTTGAAAAGTCTTGAAATAGTATTAGCATAAGCAAAGGATATAATAACACAGTAAATCTCAAAGCTTCTTTCAATTTAAATGGGAAAATAGTTATGTGACAAATAATCTTGCAAGATAGCTTAAAGACATCCAGTAAAAAAATCGGCTGTTAATTTGACAATTTCCCTGCAGGCACAAAGCTTCCTGGACCTGCGACCAGCGGGTGGACTCTGCCACATTCTTGGCACTGCCTACAAGTTTAAGGCAGAGCAAGGCTGGTGAGTGACATGCCAAACATTGCCTTTTTTCACCAGAAATGTTATTTAAATGTAATCTCTTCCCTTACATCTTTTTACAGGCGTAGGTTTGACTTGCAGAATCCATCAAGAACTGAAAGGAATGTTGAGATGTTTGGTGCCATTGGAATATCACTGATCCAGGTGACACAGACACGCACATTAATACAAACACACACATTAATACAAACACACACAACTATCAGCCTAACAGGGACCACTAATGAACTAATTGTTTTGGGTGCGTCTACAGAACAATGGTATGTCACTGCCTGTGGTATATGTGGACCCTACGCTAGACCAGGAGCTGGTTAGCAGACTTACAGATGTGATCGCCAAACACCAGGTAAAGTGCTGCAGAGGGGAGTTAATTATGAGCAGACAAGAGCGTAAGCCAGACTGATGTAGGAGAAAAGGTTTATAGCTTGCTGTATTCTTAGACAGAAACATGAAACTAAGCAAAGCTCTCATAATGTAGTTCGATATAAGTGCAACAGGGTAACAGTTTGTTCTTACACAGGGTACGCTCACTGAGGACCGAAAGCTCGCCAGTCACCACATCTACCCCTCACCTGCTTCTAAAGAGGAAGGTCAGTAACAGTTTGTACATGACTGTGTGTTTGTTGTCTTTTAAGTGCTTGTTCAAATGTAACTTGATACATTTTTTCATACACTTGTATTTTCAGATGAATGGATGCGTCCTGTCATGAGGAAAGACAAACATGTTTTGGTACACTGGGGCATGCACCCTGACAGGTAATGCATGAGCACACACACACACACACACACACACACACACACACACACACACACACACACACACACACACACACACACACACACACACACACACACACACACACACACACACACACACACACACGGATGCTTATACACAAACAAACACAATGCTAACTGTGGAGGAAACTTCTGTGTAGCAATGCAGTGGGAGTCACCGACTCATGAAGGAGACACGGGATGGGACATGGGATGGGACATCAAAGCTCCTGCAGCTTTGATGTAAAACACTGATGGTTTATTTGGAGTTTCGGCCGGAGAGTTGACAAGACAGATGGTGTGTCACGAGTTGACACAGCGGTTGCCAAACCAATTCTGAAGAACTCTTTCTGTAGCTCGAGGTTTTATCTAGTTCGGAGTGTAATAATCAACATTCTTCATCAGTGAGACTAAACAAATATGGACCTTGAATCTAACTAGAGCTCTCGTCCATAGATAAGAATGCGCGCCAGTGAACCTTCGTCCCTGAACAGTAAACTACCTCATGGCGGCTTGTGCTCTGTCATAGACAGGCAACAACAATGCGCCCAAGCTGCTCCTCCTCAAGAGAGATAGCAGCAATACCCAAGGCCGTAGAACTATGCCATGGGAAAGGAGACAGTGAGAGGAGAAAATGATGAACTGTGTCAAAGGTTGAATACCTAGGCAAATTATTCCCCAACACTAACTGCAATGGTGTCCTGTTCGGGGTTCCCAACAAAACCCTGGACAGGCTCCAGTATGTCCAAAACTGTGCAGCTCGGGTCCTCACGCACACAAAGCCGTGGCAACACATCACTCCCACCCTCATCCACCTCCACTGGTTGCCAGTCAAGTCCTGCATCACCTACAAAGTCCTCCTCCTTACCTACAAGTCCCTCCATGCCCTTGCCCCCCATTACCTATCGGACATCCTTCACCCACATGCCCCACCCCGGAACCTGCGGTCCTCAGACTCTGGCCTGCTTACCACCCCCCGCACCAAACTGCGAACCTTCGGGAACAGAGCCTTCAGTGTGGCAGCCCCCACCCTCTGGAACGCTCTCCCTGCGGAGATTCGCAACATCCCCACACTTGACGCCTTCAAAAGGGCCCTCAAGTCCCATCTGTTTGCCAAGGCTTTCGGCCCCTAATCGATCTGTTGTTTTGTCTGTCTGACTTTTGTTTTGTTATGTTTGTTTTTTGCCCTACTACTTGTAAAGTGACCTTGGGTCCCTTGAAAGGCGCTATATAAATCAAAGCTATTATTATTATTATTAACCCTTTTTGTCTTTCTTGCTACTCTTATATAGTTATGACAGTTGGATGTCCTCAAGTGATGTTGAAGGAGAGGTTGAAGAGCCACCACATTCAGAAAAGCCGTGGCGGGTTAGTACTTCAGAACACCTACAAAAACGTGATGCTGTACCACGCTAAATACTTAATTACACAACACAGTATTCACTTTATTTACTGTATCATAAGTCTCAATTTTACTGGAATTTGGTTATATCATGATCTTCAGCTGAAACTCAAAGACCTTTTCACTTTTTATAAAATACATATATCAATGTTACTACAGGGGTGACCGGTCTTGTACAGCACTGTATGATCTCTTGTGTGCATTAATATGAATTGTGTCTGGTGTGTGCGCTCCAGGTCCATGCTGGCTGGGTTCTGGACACGGATGTTTTCAACGAGTGGATGAACGAAGAAGACTATTGTGTGAATGAGAGGAATGTAGCTATCATTCTGCGCCGGCGTATTCACCTCAGAGACGAGCAGGTTTGTGTGATTTTGTTTCTGGTCAGCAGGGTTTTTTAAGGGAAAGGCAATTATCAATAATTTGATTTTCAGTTTCCTGGTTGAAAATGAAGGCAACAGCCAACCAGGAGACCTTCCTTTTAATATTACTAAGAGTCTTGATGTATGATGTTACATCTTATGGTGCTTGAGGTCTCCTTTTTCTAAGTTTCTCACCACCCTCTGTTTCAGGACTCCAAACACACCCCTTCAAAAAAGAGAAGACGCTCCATCTCTCCTCCCTCTGAAGGCAGGAAGAAGGGAAAGAAGGGGTGAGGAACATTTGTTTTAACCCAACAGGAGGGTATACTTTTTCCATTTCCAGGGGAAGTGTCGGTATTGATTCTTGTCTGTGTGTGCAGGCGAAGGCGTGGACCACAGGAGGAAGAGCCAGAAGAAGACTTGACCAAAGACATGGAGGACCCTACCCCTGTCCCTAACATGGAGGAAGTTATTTTACCCAAGAATGGTAAAACATTACAAAACAGTGACTTACAAATGTGTCCCAAAAACGTAGAGGATTTTGTCTCTAAACCTTTTTCCCATGTTCTCATAGTCAACCTGAAGAAGGACAGTGAGAATATTCCTGTCAAAGGAGGGACCATGGCTGACCTGGGTAAGAAAAGTGTAATAGCTGATGTTAAAGGAGATGTATAAAGTAAAGCATGTGTTCATGTTTTTTCTATCTAAAACACTTTTTGTGTATTCGCCTTGAGTTTTCACCCATTCTCATTTGTCTTTTTCAGATGAACTGGAGGAGGATTTCCCAGGAAGGGTAAACATGATTTTATTTTTCACAACCAAGATGTTTGTGTAAATACTATTCTGTAGCAATTATCAGTCTATTTTTAGGGTGATGTAAATGTAATCTGTGTGTATGTGTGCGTCTAGGAAGATGAGGAGGGAAGAGGGGATATACATCGGCTTTCAGAAGGAGAAGACAACACCACAGAACAAACACATCACATCATAATACCGAGCTACACGTCTTGGTTCAATAACAACAGGTGATAAAATCCCCCTCAAACTAATACTCCAACTTAGCTTTCTTCCATCCAAACTTCATAAATGAACCCCAAACAACCTTTCCATCCATATATTCCAGCGTTCACTCGATAGAGAAACGTTCGTTGCCTGAATTCTTCCATGGAAAGAACAAGTCAAAATCACCAGAAATGTGAGTACTGCAGACATCCAGACGTTACCGCTTAGGTTCATCTGTTGATAAAGATTAGAGAGATTATATCTCACTTTAAAACATGGATTTTCCTGTGCACTTCAGCTACCTGGCATACCGTAACTTCATGATCGACACATACCGGCTCAACCCCCAGGAATACCTCAGCTCAACGTCCTGCAGACGCATCCTCACTGGAGACGTCTGCTCTGTCATAAGGTATAACTGTGTGTGTGGGCGTTTCCATCCGTGTATTGTCTGCTGCATCTGCTACATTAACTGTGGTATGTGGGTGTTCTGTAAAAGAAAAATGCTAAATAATTAAATCTGTTGCTAATAAAACATGTGGTACGCGGTGAACCAAATGCATCAGCTTTTATTTTGAATACATGACACATGCTGGAGTTGTCAGTGTGTTTATATTGTGTCATCTGTGTGGGCAGTTTTAAAGCAGCAAAATGGTTAATGAAAATGTATGTTTTTTGTGTCCAGGGTTCATTCACTTTTGGAGCAGTGGGGTTTGATTAACTACCAGGTGGATGCAGAGAGCAAACCCCTGCCCATGGGACCCCCACCCACCCCTCATTTCAATGTATTGATTGACACACCGTCCGGGCTGGCCCCACTTCAACACAAACCCCTGCAGGTAAACACACACAGAAAACATGACAACAGCTCCGTGCAAATGTGAAAGAAACGCACATTTGAACTGAATGAAAGGCCTCCTCCTCACTCTGCCACTGGCTTTGCTCTCGCAGGTGTCGGCCTCGCAGAACATGTTGTTTTTCCAGGAAAAGAGCAGAGAGAAGCCTTCAGAATGCCAGAACTTTGGTCTGCGCTCCGACATCTACACCAAGAAAATCCCTAAGGTCTCAAACAGAAACAGCACAAACACTTTGTTCATTTGTTTTAAAATAAATATGTATTTGACTATTCTCTCATTTCACCAATTTCTCTTATTAGGAATTTTAAAAGTGTTGGTTTGAATGATTCTAAAATGATTCCTATGACATGTGCTTCAGACTAAAGGAGTATCAGGAAGAGAATGGACGGAGCAAGAGACGCTCTTGCTGTTAGAGGTAAGACAACATTTCTTTGGGGTTTCTTTCAAAGGTCTTACACATGATGGCTTTTTTTATTTTTCATTTCAATCTTTCAAACAGATTAAAAAAATAACAAATGGGAAAAACAGAATACCGTATTGTTAAAATACAGTATTTATCCACATTCATGATAATATTTATATATTCAACAAAAAAAAGTCTTCATATTAATAATAATAATAAATCATATGTGTCCGAAAGGGAGCAGGAGGAAGCAAATGCTTATTAATTCCCACCCCTTACTTGATCAATGATTGTCCTTTAAATCATTCTGCAAGTTATTCCTACTTACATTTACATTTATACATACATATACAATACTTCCTCATCTTCAATCACCTCTCTTCATTATCATAGTTTTTTATTAATTAGTAATTTACACAAAGTGGTTGTTCTCACTCTCACCTGTTCTTCTATCCTTCTCTCTAAGGCCTTAGAGGTGTACAGAGATGACTGGAACAAAGTATCTGAGCATGTGGGCTCCAGAACGCAGGATGAGTGTATTCTCCACTTCCTCCGCCTGCCGATAGAAGACCCTTACTTAGAAGACTCCGCGGCTTCCCTCGGCCCACTGGCGTACCAGCCCGTGCCTTTCAGCCAATCAGAAAACCCCGTCATGAGCACCGTGGCCTTCCTGGCCTCTGTGGTGGACCCTCGGGTGGCATCATCTGCAGCTAAGGCCGCACTGGGTGAGTGGACTGATGGAGGAGCGTAGTGTAGTGTTTAGGTCGGGGTGTGGTTGTGAGATGGTTTACTGTATGTTTAGTATGTGTGTATTGATTCTCTGTTTTTGTCTTCAGAGGAGTTTTCCAAAGTGCACGAGGAGTCGCTGGATAAGATCTCTGAAGCGTCCAACCAGCCTGACAAAACAGGTAACACATATTCACACACACATGAAGCAGGGTTTCCGCTAGGATTTTTTCTTGCCGGTCAAATGTCCGGAAATAATTTATTTTACGGGACAAATTTGAAACTTACGGTCATGTTTCAATAATAATAATAATTGTGTAGCAGAGTTTCCGTTAGCAGGTAATTACCGGACTATGACCGGATATGCTGATGTTTAAAACTCAGTTAATGGGGCTCTTTTTAATATTGCTCCTGACATGAAGATGTTTCTCATTGCTGTCCACAATGCATATCTTATTCTGTCTTTCTCCGTTTTTCAGAATCAATGGAAGTAGAGAAAATTGAAACAAACTCCACCCCCCTTCAGGTGAAACAGCAATAAGAGCTTAGTTTTATTGTGTCTGCTGGTGAGTTTAGTGGCTAACTGTGTGTGTGTGTGTGTGTGTGTGTGTGTGTGTGTGTGTGTGTGTGTGTGTGTGTGTGTGTGTGTGTGTGTGTGTGTGTGTGTGTGTGTGTGTGTGTGTGTGTGTGTGTGTGTGTGTGTGTGTGTGTGTGTGTGTGTGTGTGTGTGTGTGTGTGTGTGTGTGTGTGTGTGTGTGTGTGTGTGTGTGTGTGTGTGTGTGTGTGTGTGTGTGTGTGTGTGTGTGTGTGTGTGTGTGTGTGTGTGTGTGTGTGTGTGTGTGTGTGTGTGTGTGTGTGTTTCAGGTTCCTTTAAGGGCAGATGGGCTCAAAGTGGAACCCAGTGTGGCCAATGTGACGGGAGAACTAGTCAAAAGCGAAAATGCTGAAAATATGCTGGCAGAGGAGGGAGACGGAGGTATGTTAATATTTACAGTATACAAATTGACTGTGTGTCTGTTATTAAAGAAATTCTCTCCTTGATCCAGTAAGGGTAGATGATGACGAGAGCTTTGATCAGGCAGACGTGGATGAGGGGAGGTTGTTGGAGCAGGATCTGGTGGATGGCAGCGTTGTCACGGCAGCAGCTGCTGCTCTTTCCTCCGCTGCCACAAAGGCCAAGGTAAAGCCCGCCCTATCACAGGGACGCAAAGTGAAGAAATGGTTGTCATTTATAAAAAATAAAAAGCAGGTCTGCAGCTGTGTCTAAGCAACTCGACATGCACCATCTTAGAGAGGATTTATTTTCATTTACGTGTGTAAAATTAAACAGACGAAATGTTGTTCCTTTCAGCCCCGGAAATTATAAAACAAATATATCTAAGACTTAGACCGGCAAATAGAATTGAGTATTTTTTATTTTGGATTTTCAGCATGTCTGACAGATAAGAGACAGGGATTATTTTAAATAATACAAACACATGATAAGTGATTAAAATTGGCTTTGATTCAAAATGTGTATGTTATTGTAACCCAGGGAGCTATATGAGTTAGATCAGTTATTGTCCCATCTCTTGCTGCGGAAGAGTCTCGTAATTTATTTTCTCTCCCACTCCTTACCACGCTCTGTCACACCCAATTTATTCTACCCTCCTCTCACCTCTTATCTTTTCCTTCCTTCCTCTGTGTTGTCCCTCTTATCTTCACCTCTGCTACTTTCTTCATTCCCTTCTTTCTAAACCAGGTCCTTACTCATTTATGGTGTCCATTTCCTTCCAACATTTACCTGCTTTTAACTTTCTCCATGTTTGCCTCATTTGTTTGCAGCACCTGGCAGCAGTAGAAGAGAGGAAGATCAAGTCCCTGGTGGCTCTGCTGGTGGAGACCCAGATGAAGAAGCTGGAGATCAAGCTGAGACACTTTGAGGAGCTCGAGACCATCATGGACCGAGAGAAAGAGGCTGTGAGTGAACATCTGCTGCTCTCAGTTTTTTTGCAACATGTCCAGTAATCTGTGCGAATCATTCATACTTTTTGTCTTTGTGTATCTTACAGCTGGAGCAGCAGCGGCAGCAGCTCCTCTCTGAGAGACAGACTTTCCACACCGAGCAGCTCAAACAGGCAGAGATCAAGGTTCGCCAGCAGAGGGAGCAGCAGGCGCAGCCGGGATGCACCGTGCAGCCAACAGGTGACCCCACACACACCGACCAATAATCAAACACCCTCTAAGACAGGGGCGTCAAACTCATTCTAGTTCAGGGGCCACATACAGCCAAATTTGATCTCAAGTGCGTCAGACCAGTAAAATCATAGAATAATAATAACAACTCCTTCCCTTTTTGTTTTAGTGCAACAACATGTACATTTGGGGAATGTTCACATTTAATTAACTATCTTTTTTAAAAACACTTTGAACAATCTGGCATTTCTTAAGAAGAATAGTGCAATTTTAACAAGTTCATGCCTCAGTTTATCCTTTACACTTGTTCATGACAATGTACAGATTACAGTGTATCTACATGGACAAAACACTTCGACACAGGTATCTGGAGCTGAACAACATAGTATTTTACTTTATGATCAGAGCAACTTGTCAAGATCTGAAATGATTTTACATTAATTTCCACATCTATGTAGTAAACCTGACCAACTGAATTGACACACCACCATACAAACTTAAGTGGAAACTATTCAGGAAGAAGGTCAAGTTATCCCCCCCATATGTCTTCTCTGCGATGTTTACACTTTGCAAAGTCATCCGTATGTTTGACACACCTGCTTTAAGATTAACCCTCTGAGAACGCAATGAAACGAGTCAAGTGTGTTTACTTCGTGTCTGTTAAATCATTGTTTGTCCTATATCTGTGGTTCTCTCCATACTGCAGCTGTGCCTCCTGCTTCAGCTCAGCCCATGCCCAACAGGATGATTCCTGGTGGAGTAAACGCCCAGACAATGGCTCCTCGACATCCTGGAGCTCCCAATGGCATGTGTGAGTAATAGCTTCTAGCAATAGCTTTAACGGGATGTTTTATGTTATTTTTTTTAGCATGTTCTGATTCTGTGGGTGTGATCTTCTTCTGTCACTGTCTCAGACCCGTCCTCTCAGCCTGATGGGATAGCACCAGCTCAGCCGGGCCCTCCAGCAGCCAGTCACAACTGAACAGACCAGAACAACAAAATGCACACATACCAGTCCTCCTATGTCCGAGAAGATTCAAGGAACACCGGCAGAAATGTTCAGTAACAATTAAGAAGTTTAATAATGTAACTATTCTGTACTAGTCACATGTTTATAGACACACAAGCACATGGACGCAGTTAATGTGTAATTTGGTCAACGGCTCAGTCCGTCTTATATCTGTGAATTATTTGTGCTCTGCCGTCAGAGTTGAGAAATCTGAAGATTTAACTCAACTCATTAAAGTTGTTTTACATGAAACCAAATGTATCTCTTGTTCTTGTCTAGCTTTTATTCAGTGTGTGTCTGAGTGTGCACTGGTGAGGAGCGATTTGGGTTTTAGATCTTTGTATTGAGGAACTGTTTCAAAGGCTTGTTTGAGGGTAGGGGGTAGTTTGTTGCTCACAGATGAAATAATATCGAAAGTCTAAACCATCCTTACAATCCAATCCATTTTATTTCTATAGCACATTTAAAAACAACAGAGTTGAACAACGTGCTGTACATCAAAAAAACATAGCATAAATACATGAAAAACAGACGGGACATGAAACAAATGTAAAACATGAGACGATGAAACCAGATCAGAAGCCACAGACTGAAAAACTCCTACATGACGTAAAAACAATACAAAACACTAGTAAGATAAAAACCCAAATTTAAAAGCACGAGTGTCACCTGGCCTGTAAAAGCCAGGGAAAAGAAGTGGGTTTTTAAACGAGATTTAAAAACAGGCAGAGTTGGAGCAAGTCTAACCTGGAGGGGCAATTCATTCCATAACTTTAGAGCTGCAACAAAACGCTCTGTCTCCTCGCTGCTTTAACCTCGATTTAAAGCAGACCTCAGTGACAAAAAAAGGTGGTTAAAGCATTATGTCATAAAAAAGGACAAACATTTGAGTGTGTGCCCCCAGTAGTTGGACAACATAAAAATGTCAACCTATCTTCCCTGTGTTATTTAGGTGTGTAGTTTTTGTGACAATACAACAAAAGATCCTTTCGGTCTGAGCCACTTTGACACTTTGCGTTGGTTTGGTCTGAATGTGTCTATTATGAGCACATCGACTTTCACAAACATTTATTTTCATCGTGTATTAATATTGCAAGAAGAGGAGATGCTATAGAAACGGCTCAGTGCCAGACCCATGTGGCATGTCAGAGCAAAGACACAAGAACACCCTTTTATTGTGTTCCTGGCGGCTGATTCCTGGTTCCCTTCACGGATCAAAGGCCAAGTGTGAGTATTAAATTGCATTGAATCCACAACGTTCTATTTTGAGCACGTTAGTGACATTCAGCGCAATCACTCCAATGACCATCTTTGTAAAAACCGAACGACGTGTAAGACATTTGAAGAGGAGATACAGAAATACATTTTTCTTATCTAGCTTCAAAACTTTCATATACAATGTATGACTTGACTAATTTGTTACAAACTAGATTCAATAAGTTATTGAGGAAACAATATGGGTGAAAACATGGTAAACACAGACTTATTCTGTAAGCTCTTTGGGCAGTTCAGAGAGATTAGTATTTATTATCACAACTTCATGAAATTGAACTATGTGTTGCTTTCAAAGCCGCATTTCTCCAAAAGATCACAAGATCAAACCTTAATTTGAGCAGAAAGAAGCATGTTTCCGATTTATTCACTGACCGGTGACAGCATAGCCATAGAGTAGTAGACATATTTATACACAGAAATTGCATTCTTCTGGACTTCCAATTGGATTAGATTCCTCATCTTGAGCAAATCCTTTTGTTTGTTTGACCAGTTGTTACTTGGCTCCTGTGATATGACCTTTGTCTTGTCGAATTGATTCCTCTCACGGTAAGTTATCAGTATAAAAGCAATTTTTGGGTGTTTCTTGAAACACACTTTCATTTTAGAATTACAGTCTTAAATCTGCCTTAATCCAATAAGTGATGATACACAGTAAAAACCTTTTTTGTTTAGGTTTGCAGACAATAAAACACAAAGTAACTTTTTCCATTAAGCAGTACTGATATCAACATCACTGAACTCAAAAATCTTATGTAAAAAAATGAAATTGAAATCATGATTTCCCCAAATATGGAATATAATTAGATGAATTAGACAGTGGCACTATATAGTATCCCATAGGAATAGTAAGCTTGGGTACTTTTTTATTTAAAACTATCTGTCACTTTATCACTCAATTATATATATGAAGCACCTTCACCTTCGCTAACTTGCAAATCTCAAATTTGAAAAGATACAAATTCCAAGACAAAACAGAACTGAATACTACTTTATTCCATTTTATTTTCATCATCTCATTATATCGAAGCCACAATCTTCTACTAGGCTACATCTCCAATGATGCCTTTTACAGAGGAATGACAACTGCTTGACAAAGTGCTCTGCAAACTTGAAAAGGTTTAATGTCATATCATATAATAACAATATTATGCAATAATGCGATGTGCCCAGTGCTACATTGACATGGTCTGTGAATATGCTGATCTGCATCTCACTATTAACATGTAGGGTGTTTTCATTGGTCTGATTACCTTAACCAGCACTGGAGGAAAGTAAAGATGTCTGTTTGCACCCTGCTGGTTGAATCATTGAAAAGCTTTGTCATCACCTAGTGGCAGCACAGCTCTCTTGAGTTTATTTTCTGTATCGATCCAGCAAATTGACGCCTCCCCTGTTATCATCTTAAACTGTCAATCTTATGATGAGTCACCGAGAATAAGCTTTTGGTTGATTTACCATACTGGGAGTTAAAATAAGGACAGGAAATGAGATTAAAGGTTCAGCTTAAAAAGAATATGCAGTGTGAGAAAATGTAGGCTTTTTTCACCTTTTCAGAGATTTTTTTTTCAAGGTTTCAAGGCTTTTATTGTCATGTGTGCATAGCTACAGTGTAGTTATGACAATGAAAATCTTTTTTTGTGACTGTGATTGTGTCGTCATTGTGCAACATGCAGTCTTGAATCTTTATGGATGTTTAATTGAGATCAAAATGAAAGCCTTGTTCAAATATGAGCGTGGTCCAAGCAAGGGAGGGCACACACACACACACACACACACACACACACACACACACACACACACACACACACACACACACACACACACACACACACACACACACACACACACACACACACACACACACACACACACACACACACACACACACACACACACTGGACCTTATTTGACACCACAACAATGTTATAGGTGTAGATGAAGGCTGTGTTTGAAGATGGGATCGGCCTCTTCTTCTCTCTAGAGAGGACGTTGCAACATTGGACACTACCTGACACTGCACCTGATCAGATTTGGATATCCTGTCCACCCCTCACTGTTCAGCATAGGAACAGGATGGAAAACCCGTTGTGGCCTAAGCACAAAATGCACGTACTGATCTTGGCATCGACTAAGGTGTGCTATTCTCCCATTCTGGTTCTCAGTGTGATCCATCTGTTCATCCTGCACAAACACTTCTCTTTCGTCGAAGTATCATCTAAAAAAACTAACCTATATGTGAAAATCCAAACACTGGAATGAATTCAATAGCCATAGGAGGTAGAGAGTTGAACGATGGGATGTGCTTGTGTGTACTTATCATGGCAGATATGTGTGTGTGTGTGTGTGTGTGTGTGTGTGTGTGTGTGTGTGTGTGTGTGTGTGTGTGTGTGTGTGTGTGTGTGTGTGTGTGTGTGTGTGTGTGTGTGTGTGTGTGTGTGTGTGTGTGTGTGTGTGTGTGTGTGTGTTTGTGTGTAGGGGGGTAGGCGGGTGCGGAAGCAATTTCGTTCTGCTCTGTTTGGCAGTGCATCAGTGAACATTTTTCAGTTTCCCTATCGCAACAGCTCCCTCTCTTCAACACTCGCCCATCTATGTCCATCCACTGAATCCCATCACACACTCACTCTCCCTTCCTCTCTTGTGGCTTCCACTGAGGGTAAGGATTTAAAGTATAGACTTAGTTTTTGGGAGGATCATTGATGTGGCACAGTGGGGGGTTCAGATCAATTTACTTCAGATTTTTTTTGAGTAATGAGTGAAACTGCAATGTTTCACTATAGGAACAGAGCATTTGGTCTCAATTATTTCACAATGTATTTGACATAATCCCATTTAGAAATGGACAGCCAGCCCTCCGCAGGCAGTGTTAGGTTTTTATTTTACTGTCAAGGAGTGAAAGCAATATTCGGCATTTAGACTAGGCATTCAAATCAAGTGGTGCAAAGGCAGTGTGAAAACGAATGTGTGTGCATCAGAGATTCGTATGGAAAAGGGAAAGGAAGAATACAATGGAAATTGAGAAACACTGTTAAACAATGGGGGGCATTTGGAAAAAAGAGGACTTTTTAGTGGTGAGAAGGGGGGCAATACAGCAGCAGATGCCATTGTCTGGAGCATATTTCACAGTATAACAGTAAGAGGATTAGCCACCCACTGTGCACACGCATACACACTGCTCTGCTGGCCAACATGCACCCAAATAACCCACTGACATATAAAACCCACCCAGAGAGAGAGATTCTTGGACATGTTCACACACATTAGCTATAGTGTAAAATGGAACATATTGAATTGCAGTGACAACAGACGCTGCTTAAATCCCACTCAGCCCCTTTCTTCATCAGCTAAGCTGAGGGTGGACACTGGCGAGTGAGTGTGTGTGTGTGTGTGTGTGTGTGTGTGTGTGTGTGTGTGCGCGCGCGCGCGTGCGCGTGTGCGTGTGTGTGTGTGTGTGTGTGTGTGTTGACACTTTGACACCCAAACGCACTGTGCGCGCACAACGTGCCGTGCCGTGATTTGCCGTGCATCGCCAATGCAGCCTAGGGGAAGGCTTAACGGATCGCATACAGACAGACAGGCAGCGACAAACCCGGCTCATTAAAATCCCGTCTGCAGACCCTACGCCGGTCGCGCGCAGTAGCCCACTACCACAGCTCCTCGCGGTGCTGCAGACGGACCCCAAAGCGCGCGGTAAAAGTGCCGAGGAGAGGGAAACTGCTCGGTAAAATGGGACCGAACCCGAGCAGTTAATCGGTTCCGAGATAAACGCGCACACAGCTGAGGCCAAACGTTGTGGAGGTTAAAGGCGACATGGCGAAAACGGGCAATATCTGAACTTTAGAGGATCAGCTGTAAGGAGAGGTTCAGCCCACGGATCTGACCGGCACACCGAGGAACGGGATCACAGTTTGCATCAGTGTGTCAAAGGCAGAGCCAGCAGTATGGCGCGCAGTGACAGTCGTTTGGACACCTGGCAGGTGCTTCTGACCATCTCCATGGTCATCATCCCGCTGTCTGCTCACGGTAAATCCGCTGCACCGGAGTCCCACCCTGTGCGTGTGTGTGTGCATGTGTTCGCCCGTGCGTGATTCAAATCACTCCTGCATTATATGGATCATGACAATTACCCATTAATGCGGCACGGGGCAGCATTTAAAACAGGGGCATGATAAAATATTAAATAATCTTGTTTTTATTGGTGAGAGATATTGCAGGTGGGAATTGACAGGGTTTTGAAATGTCTTTTCTATGGTCTCTAATATTTAAAATGCATTGTTAATCAATTGAATTTGAGTATGTATTATGCCAATAGCCTTTGCATTTGGATTACAATTGCATTCGAAAGACCAATAATTGATCAGTGCTGAAAGATATTTTTTCTGCCCTGTTCTGTCATGCTGAGCTGCTCAAGCTGTTGTATTGAACATTAAAGACACTTGAACCCTTGCTCCGGCCAATCTAAGGTCCATCCTGAGTCTGAAGGGGCATCTCCTTCCTGAAACAATTAAATACTACTGATTTGTTCTTAATGTCATCATCTCTAGTGTCTATGGGGGTCTGTATGTAGAAGGCAGGCAGGTCTGGAGGTGATCAGAGAGGGGGGCAGACACATTTGACAGAGCAGTTGTGCAGCTGCGACTCTCCGTTGTGCGTACAGCCAGGACAAAGGCGGGATTAGGTGCACCGTGGCCGGGCTACAGGAGGCCTTTTTACGGCTCTGAAAGGATGAATTCCTCCAGACATTCAGGGAAAGCCCGAGACAACCGGGCCTGTTACACTACACCCCCAATTGCTTTCTCCATCTCGTTACTGTCCATCCCTTGAGACACGGAGGCAATCAGTGTTTGAACCAAAATCGGACACAACCAGCCCCTTCCCTGTCTGGCTCACTATTCCTCCCAGTGACAGAAGTGGAGATGTGAAAAATCTTGGAAACGTAGAAATTAGCTCTAGATGCTGCCGCTGCCCAGCAACAGGGTGGCTCGTGCACGGAGGGTCGCCGGGGTTCATGTGGGCACGCGCCTCCATTACTACCCCCTCCCACCCCCTCGTCTCATCTCGCGCCCTCAATGTGTAACCAGGCGTTAACAATGTGACATATTGATCGGTAAATATACGAAAGGCGTCCTTTCTGTCATACTTTAAAACCCAAAGACCACATGGCTGTCGAAAAACATGATGTGATTCATTCATTTGTTTGGCTATCAGTGGAGAATTAGAGTGAAGTGTGAGAAGAAACATGTATTTATTTGACTCTAAGACCATTAAAAGATGACCACAAGGCAGACAATTGAAGATAGCCTTAATATTCCTAGTTCTTATAGGGATAATCAATCTGAAGACTCAGTAGCCTTCTTTATGATTATAATTGTTTCAGCTGCACCTATAATTTTGCTTTCATAGCAGTTCTGCCATTTTA
Organism: Pseudochaenichthys georgianus; assembly: GCF_902827115.2. Taxonomy (NCBI): domain Eukaryota; kingdom Metazoa; phylum Chordata; class Actinopteri; order Perciformes; family Channichthyidae; genus Pseudochaenichthys; species Pseudochaenichthys georgianus. The sequence goes on along the minus strand of NC_047513.1, from coordinate 22,003,455 downwards.
ATGATTATATCAAAGCTATCAACTTGTACAGACAATAACTACAAATTAGCACTATTGTTTCAGGATCTTAAACTTGACAAACAATCAATTTCATTTACTACAAGGGGGTGAAGAAAAGCAGCACATTTTCACATTTAAAGAGTCAAAATTCAGGAAATTAAATTACTTTGGTTTAGAAACAAGATCACGACAAGTGGTTTCTTAAAATGGATGTCAATGACTCGGATTATAATCAGCTAATTGATTAATTAACAGATTAGTTCAACTCTCAGAAACCAATACAAAACATACGCACAGTGTCCTTGATAGCCATTTTAAGCAATTTGGATCAAATCCAGACTCTTGGGTGCACTGTGTGTGTTTACGTGTCTCTGTGAGCGAGCGCATACTGTGAGGTCCATCTGCCCTTTAGCCCTAGAAAGCTGATAAAATGTCACAGTAGATCAGATCACCAGCTTCTCCCTGACTCCCTTTTGTTCACAGAAGGGGAGGAAGAATACTATACAAGTGGATATAATGGTTGAATCATGCAAGTTGAACAATTATTAGTTGGTTGTAATTCAATTGGGGTACAAACAGTGTATAATTGTGCAAATTCACAAAGTAGGGCTATTGTGTCTCCATCCAATAACAGCGTGCATGATACATACTTCCAACAGTGTCCTGCTGGTAAAGTGACAAGGCTGCTGGGAATCTGCACTCGAGCCAATCACAGTGACCTCAGGTAAAACTTGTTACCATGGTGACATGCTCAGCATGATGCCTATAGGTGGAGAATTGAGCAGCAGTTAAAGGCATAAATCACAGTATTTCTAAGACGGAAACCTCTAAGCAGGGCTCGTGCCTTCAATATGCTCGTCTTGCCCTTGTAATATCTTCATGTTCCCTTTTGCTCTTGTAATCGCTACGACTGCCAGCTGCTAACAGGATGCTGTGCATATAAATCAACAGTCAACAGGGAACAAATTGGCAGATTGAACCTTTAAATGAAATTTGAATCAGTTGTAATGAGTTTGAGCTGGTGGAGCATGTCTATCTCTTTCACAAACTGGGAAGCATTCGAGCTCATTCCAGCTCGGTTTTTCCCAGAGATGGAGTTGGCATATAACACTTGCTGGCTGGCTGATTGATTGAAAAACAAGAGAGAGAAAGCACAAACACTGGATTCTCTGTCTCCACTGCAACTCCCTCGCTCCACTCCTTCCTTTCAACATGGCACCTCTTTACATCTCACCATGGCAACTACAGTGTGTGTGTGTGTGTGACTGTGTGTGTGTGTGTGTGTGTGTGAGGTGGATCTCATGGTTCCTCAGCTACCACTAGTCTTCGTGACTCAAGGCACGTTCAGATGGTTTTAGTATTAGCACTGAATGAAGTGCCAGACACTGGAAGCAGGGATCTGATTGGACAGACTGAGTTCAGGGTGGCGGTGGGAGAGAAGCCGTTTGCAGGAAAGTTTTAAGAAGTGGCTTCTTGAAATTCAGTCGAATGTGGGAACATTCCCTAAAATGTGTTACAGAAGGGTCTTCTTTCTTTCTTTCTTTCCTTCTCTCCATCTTTATTTTCCAATTCCCCTCAAATATATAGTTTGACATTTTGAGATATGTATATATTTGCTCTCTTTCCAAGATTCAGATGAGAGGATTTATAGTGCTCTAACGTTTTCTACGATAAATATGAAACTACCGGCAGCAGCAAGTTAGTTTAGCTAAGCAAAATCCTTGGAAAAAAGCTAGGCCAGCTCTTTCCAAGTAACACAGTTGGCTGGAAAATAGCTTTATGTGCTGGAAATGTGGATCTTGTTGCCTTTGGACAGAGCCTGTGAGCTGGTTCTCTCGGTTTCCAGTTTAAGCTTACTGGCTGCTGGTTGTGTCTTCACATGAGAGTGCTTTCATTTTCCGATCTAAGTCTTGGCAAGAAAGAGAATTTGTGAATTCTACAAAACGTTGAATTAATAACGTTTATATTCAATTTATTCTACATTGCCTGACAGTATCTATATCACCTTACAACTCTTTTTCACTCTCAATTAAAGTCATATTGAATATTCAAACCCAAGATGACGTGTTTTTTTCTAGACACGTTGTTCCCAAAATGTATGGTGTGGTATTTTTTGGAAACTTGGCTTCTCCACTTGAATTTAAACAGATCTGTAGGTCTGAATGAGGTCTTTCTCTGCAGATTGCCAAGTACAAGAGAAGTCCCTGACCATTCAGCCTCTAACCTATTGCTCTAAATCCTAATCCTCGCCTAGTCTCGGTCACCAGAACACATTAGTCACTCAATGTGCTTAATCCTACATCGCTACAGTCTGATTACACGGCAGTCTTCAGCGCTTGTTCTGATTTCTTTGACAATAAATCACTTAGCGCTAAAGCGTGAACCACAACGCTTTCTTTGCTAAGCCGCACGTTTCAGCAAATCAGATCTCTTGTGAGAACGCAAAGATATAATGACATAATAGCGTTTTCTTAGAAAACTAGCCTATTACAGCCTCAGGCATCTTTCACTATATTTTAGGGATCCATTTAAATCATTAATGCCTCATGCTTGGGCTACAATCTTTATCAAACAAAATATAGTCAGTACACTGGGATTAGCGCCAACTGGAAAAAAACATATAATGTGTGTCTTTGTGTGCGTACAACGCTTTGTTTACCCTTTTGTCATCTACATTTAAATAAAATAACAGAAAACAACAGACAAACTCCTACAATGCAATAAGATTATGTTAATAAAATGATGTTATTTTATACTTTAAAGTCACTTTACATGTCAGGTGGAGTACTGCATATCCCTCGAAAAGGGAATTAGTTTTCTTATCTCAAGTTCAAATCTCAAGAGACACTTTCTTCAAACACAACGGAACTAATCAGGTAGATAGGGTCTGATAAAAAGATTGGAACTAAAGCGTTTCTGCAGCTTGACCGATGATTGACACCTGAGCCTCTGGTTTCATTTTGTAACACTCCTCGTATGATTCCCCAACTTAATGGAAGACCAACTCTTAAAATCGCTTCTTTAATATCTTTTTTGTCTGATTGACAGGGAGGCATTCTCTGTCAAGGCACCATCATCACCACAACCAATCATCTGTCAACAAGGAGGCCTTGAACGCCCGGATGGTGCTCAGTGATGACTCAGCAGAGAGGGACCACCTGATCGGGCTCGGGGCTAAACTCCCACTCAGCTCCACCAAACATCACCATTCTCATAAACATGCCCACCTAGACGTTGTTGATGAAGACCCGCCTGTGGGGGAGGAGCTGACTGCCGGAGGCGCGGGGCCAGACCAGCCGGGAAACCCCATGTCTGATGAAGTCATCACCGTGGAGTTTCACAGCCCTGCGCCTGAGGTTGTGCCCGCTGACGGTGCTCTGGATTGGGCCAAAGCCCCTCAACCCCAGAAGCAAAAAGGAGGGGACCCAACTGCCTGGACGCTTTCTGACTTTTACGACTACCTGTCCCCTGACAACGACCCCTCAGCCCTGGATGCCACCCCAGAACCTGAGCCCACCCCTTCACCCCCGCCTGACATGGAAGATGAGAATCCGCTCCTTGCTGGTTCTCCTGCTGTTCCTGACAATGTGAGGCCTGACGTGGAGCCCTCCATACCAGCTCCCTCCATGCCAGCGCCAGACACAGGTGATGGGTTAGGGTTAGGGGGCGCCATGGGGGCTGACGGCTGCAGGCTGGGCTATGTGCGCTCTGGACCTGGAGTCTGTGTGTCTCAGTGTGACATTGATCCCAATTTCTGCCTCAATGGAGGAGTTTGCACCGTGGTGGCAGGCATGGGAGCTTTCTGCAGGTGAGAAAAAAGGCATACACTTGTTTGTATTGGTACTTCTGTAAATTGTAGAAATTATGACACAGTCTTACATTTTATATTCATATTTAGTAATAATGAATGAGAAAAAACCTTCTAGCATTTGCAAGTAAGCAGTTTAAGCTTTACAGCATAGGCAGCAGGGGCTTTTAGGGGTTGTTCGGCGCTACAAATATTCCCCTCTTTAATGATCTTGTTGGGATGATTTCCCATTCCAGCACAAAAGAAAATATTTACGACACTTCTAACAAGCGTACATACACTGAAAACACACACACACACACACACACACACACACACACACACACACACACACACACACACCACACACACACACACACACACACACACACACACACACACACACACACACACACACACACACACACACACACACACACACACACACACACACACACACACACACACACACACACACACACACACACACACACACACGCACACACACACGCACACATACATTTGGATAGAAGGTCGGCTTAATGTGTCAATGTTTCATCAAGATCACAGCAGGGCTGCTAAAGGATTAGCTCAGTTTGGAAGGCGGGTGCCGGGTGATAAAAGACGTGTGTGTGTGTGTGTGTGTGTGTGTGTGTGTGTGTGTGTGTGTGTGTGTGTGTGTGTGTGTGTGTGTGTGTGTGTGTGTGTGTGTGTGTGTGTGTGTGTGTGTGTGTGTGTGTATATTTGCTCATTGGCTGGTGACAGTTGATGTAGACACAAACAGTATGCACACATAGATCGTATAACGAAAATACAGTAAGGTCAGGGAGGAACACACATGCTCCAAGTGCACATGCTCCAAGTGCACATACACTACGCCTTGATAGCACCATCTGTCATCCAGCAGACTCAGTGTAAGCATGGTGGTAAACTGTTGGTCATGTCATTATACCTGCTGAGCAACAGCTCACACACTCACTCATGCCAACACACTTCCAAGACACAAACACTTGCATGCAATTGGACAGCGTAAGACAGGAATATGGACAAGAAACACACACACTTACACATGCACGCACTTATCCTTAGCCTTTGATCTCATTAGGGGTTGGCTGCAGGCAGAATCCCTGCTTTTCTGGACAGGCTACCATTTTACATTCTTACGTTGGCTTACATGATGTGGCTATACATATGTTAAACATGATAGTGCAGTGGGCACACACACTCTGATTAAATCTCTTGACTTTTGGCCTTTTATTTATACAGCAGGTCAGGGAAGGGACGTTATTTACTGCTTGTTTCCTGACCGTAAAGTGTCACATTGATGATCAAAACATATTGCTACTTTGCATCCAGGTGCAATGTGCAGGAGTACATCTGGAACAAAGGCACACGCTGTGATTGGGCGATCACAGAGTTCCAGGTGATGTGCGTGCTGGTGGGCGTGGCTTCAGTGGTACTCATCTTCCTCTTCATGATCATTGTGTGCTTTGCCAAGAAGCTGCACCGCCTCAAGAACGAGAACAACCGCCTTCGCAAACGCAGGTGTGTGACTGGGAGGTGAGAATGGAGTTCAATTTATGATATAATGAGTCAAATCAAATAATATTATATATCATATCATAAGCCGTAATGTAAGTGCTTCTAGAATCTAATTGTCTTAGGTATCCACAAAATTGTTTGTAGACTGAGATAATATATATTTTGAGGTTTTAACCCCAGATTCCCGCTGTACAGAGCAACATAGGGAAAACATGGACATGGAAAGATACAAATGCACAGAATGCAAAAGGAAACACTTTTTAAATGGTAATATTAATGACACAAATGTCTCTCTCTCTTGCCCTGCTGCAGTAAATACCGCCCACAGAGCAGCGAGCCACAGACAGACGGCCTCTCCGTGTCCACCATGGCCGACGGCTCGCAGCCAAACGTAAGGAAACTGTGCGACACCCCTCCGCTTGCTCCCCAAGCTCACACTCACAACCTGGCGTACTATGACAACATTATCTGTCAGGTACGCCCCTACTCTCCTCAGGTTTACTCACCTTTGTCTCTCCTTTCATCCTAGTCTAACTTTGCAGTCCCATCTTCATCTAAAATGTATTTTCTCCATCTGTTCATGATGTCATCGACCATGTTTTGTGTCTTCCCGCTAACATTTTCTTTGTACATGTCTTAGTTTGTCTGTTTGTCTCTGCGCATGGCCATCTTTCTTGTCCAAATAAGCTTTTAGTGTTGTGCACACATTGAATCCCCTTAACGCCCTGTTAAATCAGTTACTTGTCATTGGGATTCCCATTGGGAATTTTGAATGTACAGTATTTGTGTATTTAATGTTTTTCACACACACCAATCCCCTCAGAGGCCATCAACAGCCAGCTATACCTGGGAATATAAACCCAGATACCCCTATAATAACTTGCAGGTAAGCATAGCATAAATGACCGCATTGCCCCAAAGCAATTTCCCCTTTCTGGCTTTGTTTGATCTTACCCACTGTGCAACCTCTAGAGGCCACATTTTCCCATTAACTGCAAACATCCTTTCCCCAAACTCTCTCTGCATCTGATATCAGCTGCCTTCCACGTGCACTGTAAGTTAAAATGATGTATCACCTCCTCCCAATGAGTCCTGCAACGAGTTGTTCAGAGTTATTATGTTGTCACAGCTGTATGATTAAATAGCAAGTTCCCACATTAGCTGCCTCTCTTACCTGTGCACCTCTGCAGCTTCCTGAGTAACTCGATGAGAAAGCCTGGCCTCCATTTTGTTTTATCTGCTGGCTTTGCTCCTGTGCCCATAAAGCTCAGACAGCCATTTTAGGGTCCCTGTGCTTCATTTCCCACTTTTCCACGCAATTCTTTTCCCATGGCTGTGCATTTAGTGCTACTGTAACAGCTGCTTTCTGTAGCAGTGTGTGTGTGTGTGTGTGTGTGTGTGTGTGTGTGTGTGTGTGTGTGTGTGTGTGTGTGTGTGTGTGTGTGTGTGTGTGTGTGTGTGTGTGTGTGTGTGTGTGTGTGTGTGTGTGTGTGTGTGTGTGTGTGTGTGTGTGTGTGTGTGTGTGTGTGTGTGTGAGAGTCTGTACACATTGATGAGTTATTTTCCATCTATGTTTCTGTGTTTGTGGGGCAGATTTGTGTGCCCCTGTTCGTTGTTCCTCAATCACACTTGCTTACTGGGTCACTAAGCCAATGTATAGGGTCAGTAATGCGTGGTTACATTCTTCATCTCAATAAACAATGGAGATTGTGTAGATATAATCAGATTAAATATAAACAGCATATCAAGTTGACAAGATCAACAGATGAAAGAAATGTTGCCCCCATGAGTTTAAGCCTTTTAGCTTGTTGTCTCTGGTGTGAAAGGGCGTTTAGTGAGTGTTGTCCATCAGTAGCCGCTGTGACTGATCAATGGTGCCCTACTTTCTGCCTGATGTGCCCATGACCTTCAGATGTCTGACATGCTAATCAATCGATGGCTTGCTCTTTTACAAATTGACACATGCAGACATACAGACACCAGTTGTGTCGTCATACAAACATAGATCTCTGAAAAAGAGCACTAACACAAGCACACAGTGATGGATTTTTTTGAAATCATGTGTTCATTTTTAGTCCTAGCCCTACTTGGTTGGCCTTAATGACAAGATCAAACTGTGCCTTGCTTGTTTATTACTAGCGTACTCTCTGAGCTCTGCTGGCATTTCAGTGCTGTGGGTAAAAATGAGTGACCGTGACTCCCAGATGCTCTAAATGTCAGGTCTAGAGGCTAAATAGCCCCTGCAGACACATGGTCTGCAATGCAGTTTTTTTAATGTCAGAGATCCGATTGGTATCTTTTCAGATGCTGAGACATGATTGGTTCATTTTAATAAAGGTCTTAGCATTATAGGTGCAGGTTCAGTCCGAACACAGTATCATCTTTAGTATGGGGATGAGCTTCTGCGGAGATGTTTCCTTTGGACATGACTTTATTGCATGTTTTAAGTACATTTCATTTCAATCTTATTTTTTAGCACATTCAAACTGTTTTAGCCATTTAAAAGTGCTTTAAAAATAAAAAGATGACCCTTTTGGTCAGGAGCTTACTTCTTATTCGCCACAAAACGTATTCATGCACTCCTTCTGTTTTGTGCAGGTAATGTTGCACACAGTATATCCGCACAGCTGTGGGGTTTCCTGTTAATTGATAATCTAGTCCAGCGAAAATAAAAAGAAATACTACCTGAATCTTCATGGCATAAATAAAAATGTGAAACACAAGAGAGATGCAAGAAGGGAAGATAAGATCACGAAGAGCTGACACACATGAATCTTGCTGCCTAATTACCTGTGCCCCATGTGTCTGGGTGTGAACATATTAAGATGTGTTTGTGGGTGAGTGTGTATGAAAAGTAATAAACTCTCCCCCCAGGATGACCCTCAGAAGCAGGAAGACCCAGCGAAGTCCGCCCAAGCCAAGGAAGAGGGTTCAATGAACATCCTCAACTCTCACTCCCCCAAACACGAGAACAACCGTCCGACCTCTGTCGCCCACGACCCGGGCCACACCCCTAACAACACAGAGGAAAATGCAGAGGTAAACTCGCTGCAGAACAACCTAGTATAATATCAGCATCTTTCAAAGTGTGCTGCCGGAAAATCGGACCAAAATATTTAAAGCACACACAAGTGCATGGATAGAATTATTATATATTGTGGTAAAGTGCATTATATGTATTTCAATCAGGCACAATGTAAAACAAAAGCACATGCATTTTGGAATACACCTTGAGAAGCACAACATTCCTGTTTACAAGGCTGCTATGCCAATGCTGTTCACATAGTGGCGCCGCCGCCTCCTTTCTTTCCTCTTTCACCTCTTACGCTGGACTAAAATCTCTGGCTTGGACCAACTAATGAGTGACTTTCCTCTCTACTGATGCCCTGCCTTGGTCTTTGACCAATGAACTCTCGCTCCCTCATTGTTTCCTCTCCTGTTTACCCAAGCCCTCCCCTCGCCTCTGCCTGCCCCGCCTTACTGTCTCTCTCTGCCCGCATGCATTGTTGTTATCGACAAAAAGTGTCTGAAAAAAGTAATATTTGCAAAAGAAGTAAGTGGAAATCAAGTGAATCTGTACTTGCGGAATATTGGTGTTTGACATTGCTTATAGGTGGATACTTTTAGATTTCATGAGGTCAAAGTAATTGAGTTGATATTTGAATCTATATACATATATAACACACGCGTGTCTTGGATTTCAATGTGATTTATAATATTTAATGTACTTGAGGTTCTTTTGTACTTTTTTTGGTATACATGGAGGATTGTTATTCAAGGTTGTTGGAATAAATCTTTTTAATTTTATCCAGCTTGTCCCTGTGTGTTGCTGTGAGCTCTACTTTCCCTCTCTCTCTTTCTGCATGTCTGCTCATAATGAAGCTAACTGCTGCCCAACTGCTCCCCTGCTAATAATAACTGAATGCACCGCTGACCCTGCTTTTGTGCTACAGTAGGCTGCTCACAGATTACACCACACAATGGTTACCGTGGGCTCATTCAGCACCACGGACAGCTCTTTGAAATGAAGAAAGCACCACAAGAGCTTAAAATGTAACCTTTCTATTCTTCCACTCAGAACAGGCTGGGTTTTGATTTAAATGAAAAAACAGAGCTTATAGGATAAGTAATATCTGACACAATTTCTTCAAATGAATGCTAATGTTGCTCCATATGTGCTGGATGTGTATATAGGCAACTGTTGTCATCTCAACTGAAAAGGTGCTATCATATCAGTAATGTGTTCACTTGTTTCCACTGCCCCCAAGTGACTAAAAAGATCAATTGTTGCAGATTTGAGTCAATTTGTATGTGCCAATGGGTTTAGTGTCTCATAATTCATCCACACCTATATTACTATTCTAATACCATGCCTAATTAATCTGTGCCTTTATTACAGCTATTTCAAATGAACGAAAGCTACTTTATAAATGTTAATTTGATTATTTCTGCCTGTGTGACTGTTCCTACATTGTTGCATCCTACTTATATTTCCACATCAGGATGGAGTCACAATTGGCCTGGAGGTGCTCCTCCCCAAAGAGGCCAAGCTCCACTCAGAGACCGGCTCGCCCCTTCAATATGACGTCTTCCTCTACAAGGTTCCCAACAGTGAAGACTCCACCTCTCCCATCCACGCCCCTCCCACACAGAGCGGCAACTCATACTCCTCCTCTCACCCCATGCCCAAATCGCCCAAATCGCCCAAAACACCCAAGGTGCATAAATCACCCAAACACAGCAGGGAGCACTCACACAGCAGCCGCGAAGCCTTGTCTGGGAGGCACGCCTCACCTGGACGCCACCCCTCACCCGGCCACCACCCCTCACCCAGCCGTCATTCTGCTCCAAGTTCCTGCCACCCACCCTCCCATCACTCCCCCTCCCGGTACACAAGCTTCCCCCCCTCCTCCTCCTCCTCCTCCTCCACCCCGCCTGAGTTACGCAGGCCCAGAGGTCGGTCTCAGGCCCTGGGCTCTGAGTGCTCTTGGACAGGGAGAGAGCAGGGTGGACACCTCCATCCTTCCCCCTCCTCCCCCCACCTCACCCAGCCTTCTCCATCCCCATCCAGAGTGAAGTGCAGCCCGGTCAGCACCAGATCTCTGCCTGTTCTGTCCTGACCTCCACGAAGCCTCCATACACGTACAAACATCTGTCATAGTCTAATCTATCCAGCCATATGTCCACCATGACTCTAACTTTTTATAATAATAGATTAACCATCCATTTATCATCCACCTTGCCTCTGCACATTCAAATCCAGAGGAGGAGCACATCACCTGGTTTTGGAGCCAGAAAACAAGAACTGGGACAACTCATCACACTCTCTCAAACTGCAGACATGATGCACCAGAATGCACACATACAAACGGTGAAACACCAGCAGCCAAACATTCCAACTTTCATGTGTATAACATTGTCTCAAAGCTCAGGTGTCTGCTCACACAAGCACAATATGAACCACTACATGTGAAAATGCTCTGCTAGCATGGTGCCAACCTCAGTGACTGCTGAGGAATTTGTTCATTAAGGTTTTATAGAGGTTAACTACTTTAGCCTTAGTATTATCAATGTTTTGTACACGTCTTTTGCTATTCAGTGTGTACGATTGTTTCATGTTTTCACAGGCTTTTGGTATGTTTTTCATGTTTCTAATCCTTAATAAATAGTTAATACAACAAAGCGTGCAGTATTGTGTTCTAAAGAAAAACAAAGAAGAAGCAGCAAGGCTAAGAGAAGAGACGGGATTTTCCTTTGGATTTGCCAAGCTGCTTTGTAAAACATATGAGGGACTCTGCTGCCCCCCTGTGGACACAACAAACACTGCAGCTCTAGGTACATTTCAGGTTAAAAATCTTCAGTGGAATAGTATGCTAAATATGGGACTCTTTCTAATGTTCAGTGTCTGCAGTATGAACTAGGCCTACAGGGTGTTAACCGTGTATGTGCATCAGATTAAGGCAGTTTACTTTCTCTCCTGCCTTCACTTCACATCACATGCACCCAAGAAGTTATTAAGTCTACACGCTGGCTCAGTAATATGAAGGTACGTTATTTTATTGTTTTGGATGTAAAGGCCCGGACACAACAATCTGACAACAAAGAACTGACACAGACGGACCCCGACTGTTGCGTCGCCTCACGTCTCCTGCGTCTATTGCCACTCCATTCGTGAGTGGCAATAACTCTCCCTACCAGCAGGCGACTGCCTTTGGCCGGCGGGTTTTCGGCCGAAAAGGCGTGGGCCCAGCTGAAAAGACCGACGGTGCGTGCGGGACACACCAATCTGAATGGGGACGTGTCGACGCTCATCGTCGGCCTGACGCCCACCGACGCCGATAATCGGCCTGCTGTGTCTTCTATTTTCAAATGAATATTTTTTATAAAAATTCAGCAATCTTTTGTTCAAAGTCAATTTGATCTCCAATAGCTTCCCAGTCATGCCAAAATATGGCACACTGAACAAAAGATACTGACCTCCTTTTATTGAATTGTAGGTCTACTTACATTATATATGACCATTGTTAATACAATAGAGCTGTTTTTTGATTTTATAGTCTAGAACTTTTTCAATAGCTTTCATATCACGTGAGCTTATGACTCCAAACTAATTCAGCATTCTTACTGTGAGTTGTTACATTGAAGATGTAAGCAAATAACACAATTCAATACAGAAGTCTATTACTAAACTGGACAAGTGAGACACATGTCTTTTAGGATTGTAGATGTAAATTCAGGAGTATTTCAATGAAATGTCTAATTTGCTTCAATATCTTCTATGTCACATGACCCATTATCTCCCAATAAATGGCGGACCTCCTTACTACACTGGACAAGTTGGACATAACTGTTTTTATTGGATTTTAGACCACCTTTTATTTCATATAAATATTTACACAGGCATTTCTTTGTATAGGAAAGTTCAACCTTCCATGTCATGTGACCCAGGGTCTCTACCGATAAAAGAGGTGTGTGAAGAACAAGTATATGGCTTTAGGGTCATTAGGTCACATGATCTTGGAGCTACAAAACTAGGACCGGTGGGTGGAGGGGGTCAGGAGGGGCCTGGACTGACAGCCCAGGAGCACAGCGGAGGGCCCGGAAGGGATCTCGGGCGGACGGCCCGGGGGCAAGGCAGAGACCATGGTGGGGGTCTCGGGCGGACGGCCCGGGGGCAAGGCAGAGTCCATGGTGGGGGTCTCGGGCGGACGGCCCGGGAGCAAGGCAGAGACCATGGAGGGGATCTCGGGCGGACGGCCCGGGGGCAAGGCAGAGACCAGGGAGGGGCGAAGACCACAGCGGGCGAACTCAGGGGGCCGAGCATGAGGGTGAAGGCCGCGGCACTCATGAGGCCGGGCTCGAGGGCGAAGACCGCGGCTCTCAGGGGGCCGGGCTCTCAGGGGGCCGGGCTCTCAGGGGGCCGGGCTCGAGGGCGAAGACCGCGGCACTCAGGGGGCCGGGCTCGAGGGCGAAGACCGCGGCTCTCAGGGGGCCGGGCTCGAGGGCAAAGACCGCAGCTCTCAGGTGGCCGAGCATGAGGGCGAAGGCAGCGGCTGGAAGAGTCAGGGGGCCGGGCCCGAGGGCGAGGGCCGCGGCCGAGAAAGTCAGGGGGCCGGGCTCGAGGGCGAAGACCGCGGCACTCAGGGGGCTGGGCTCGAGGGCGGCGACGGGACAACTCCGGAGGACGGGCAGGAAGGCGCTGACAGGACAGCTCCGGAGGCCGGGCAGGACCCGGTGTCGGCCAGACAGGAACCGGTGGGACAGGCTTCGGCAGGATCCCCCACGGAAGAGGACCAGGAGTTGGCAGGACCCCCGGAGAGATAGGTGACGGCGGGACCTCCAACGGAACAAGACATGGGATTGGCAGGACTCTCAGCGGGACCTCCAACGGAACAGGATATGGAGTTGGCAGGACCCCCAGCGGAACCTCCAACGGCACAGGACATAGGGTTGGCAGGACCCCCGGCAGAAGAGTAGTCGGCGGGACCTCCAACGGCACAGGACATAGGGTTGGCAGGACCCCCGGCGGGACCTCCAACGGCACAGGACATAGGGTTGGCAGGACCCCCGGCAGAAGAGCAGTCGGCAGGACCCCCAACGGGACATGACATGGAGTTGGCAGGACCCCCGGCAGAAGAGTAGTCGGCGGAACCCCCAACGGGACAGGACACAGGGTTGGCAGGACCCCCAGCGGAACCTCCAATGGCACTTGAGTAGGGACTTGAGTGGAGACTGGAGAGGGAACTCGAGAGGGAACTTGAGAGGTGACTTGAAAGGAAACTGGAGAGGGGGCTCGAGAGGGGATTCGAGACTAGGGAACTTGAGAGGGAACTCGAGAGGAGACTCGAGAGGTGACTTGAAAGGAAACTGGAGAGGGGGCTCGAGAGGGGACTCGAGAGGGGACTTGGAAGGAAACTGGAGAAGGGGCTCGAGAGGGGACTCGAGGAGGGACTATGGCTGCTGGGGCCGGAACCAGGGCCGGAACCATGGCTTCTGGGGCCAGAACTGGGGCCGGAACCCTGGCTGCTGGGGCCAGTACTGAGGCCGGAACCATGGCTTCTGGGGCCAGAACTGGGGCCGGAACCCTGGCTGCTGGGGCCAGTACTGAGGCTGGAACCATGGCTGCTGGGGCCAGAACTGGGGCCGGAACCCTGGCTGCTGGGGCCAGGACTGAGGCTGGAACCATGGCTGCTGGGGCCAGAACTGGGGCCGGAACCGTGGCTGCTGGGGCCGGAACCGTGGCTGCTGGGGCCAGAACTGGGGCCAGAACCGTGGCTGCTGGGGCCAGAACTGGGGCCGGAACCGTGGCTGCTGGGGCCAGAACTGGGCCGGGACCGTGGCTGCTGGGGCCAGGACTGAGGCTGGAACCGTAGCTGCTGGGACCATAACTGGGGCCGGAACCATGGCTCTTGGGGCTCGGGCTGCTAGCCTGGACTTGCGACTCCTTCTCTTAGGAGCCTGTTGGAGGCTCCGTGGACCTCCGAAAGCCAGACGAGTTCCCGAGAACGGCTCCTGGACAGGAGCAGGACATGGAGAAGAAGCAGGGGTTGACTCCGGACGGAACACACCGAGACGTTTGTAGTCAGCAGGCTGGAAATCACACACCCAGAGGAAGTTCAAAATCCAGCCAGGTAAGAATTTCACCAAGCCTGGTTTCTCCATAGCCAACCGGTGCGCCTCTACCAGAGCGGCCTCCTTCTGCAGAACACTGGACGCTCCCTTCCACCAATCATAGCAGCAAGCCAAATAAAAGGAAACATTTTGTAATTCCACCTCAAATGGATCATCTGCTGGGTCCATTTCTTGGTCGGTTCGTTCTGTTGCGGTGAGTGAAGCAAGCAGGACCCAAACGCAGATAACACTGAAAAAGCCTTTATTTAAAGGCTAAACGTCAAAAACCAGAACACTCCCCGGTGAACACAGTGACAGACAAACGACGAACCAACAATTACAGACAGCAAAAACAGAACTTAAATACACACAAGACTAATCAACGAAACAAGAGACAGGTGAGGAAGGAGGAGAAAACACAGGGGCAACAGGTGAACACAATCAAGTAAACAGGTAGAAGGGGACACACAGACAGGAAACCAAAGACAGATCTAAACAAGACAAAACACAACAGACAGATGGTGACAAACTTACCTTTGCTTAAAACTTTTTTATCACGCAAACTATATTTGAACAGCCTAAGTAGCATATGTTGTCAAATTACCCTGTGGTTGCTATCATGAAATATACATTAATGTCATGATTTTTGAAGACAACGTAGTTCAAAGAGCAATGTAGATGCCGTAGCAGGAAACGACATGACATCCATATTCAGTTGGACTGAAAACATGCCAGGTAAAATATACTCACCTACTGGTCCTGACTGAAAAAGACTGAATTCTAAAGTCAGTATTCATCCAGTTCAAACAGAGTTAGGGCAGGGCGTGCAGTTCCCTTTGTATCCCTTCACAGTGTCTCTTGTTCCTTCTGTTATTACATGTATTATTTATAATGTGAAGAGTAGCGGGCGGTGGCGAAGTCCATAGGGACTTGGCTTGGCAACTGGAAGGTCACCTGAGCAAGGCACCGTTCCCTACACTGCTCCCCGGACGCCGTTCATAATGGCAGCCATCCTCCTAACACTAGGATGGGTCAAATGCAGAGAAACCATTTCATTACATAGTGCCTGTGTAATGACAATAAAATAAATGAAAGTAGTGCTATCCACTTTAATGTTCTGGACGTGAATGTGCTCGCCCTTTCAGCAGGCACTTGTCTTTCTTTAGGCAATTCAAATTAAACATCCAGCCTTGGCCTATTTTTTCGCAATGTGACCTCCTTAACAGCTGAAGGCAGCAGACGCTCAGCTCTTTTGTTCTCTTACTATTTCAACGAGAAAAA